>NW_020955975.1:100812-135413 GCF_003031625.1 Empidonax traillii | reverse complement strand
AAACATTAATGCTGATTTAGTCCATCTTACTGAAGGATTGGATGTATAAAATTGTTAATCTCAATGTCCTACTCTAGAAAATTGTAGTTATCTTAAAAAGGGGAGAACTGGGGTTTTGGGGACTTTTTTGGTGGTGGTAGGATTTTTTTGTTTGGATTTTTGAGGGAAGACTTCAAAAGTGGTGTCTTGCTCCAGTTTTCAAGCCAGATTTTCTTCTGAGCTTCTTCCCAAAAAACATCTCTTGGGTGTGAGCCAGACCACAGAGAACATGTTAACTGGAATTATTCTCCTAGCTGTAATTGAAACTGGTGGTGAATAATGGGTAACTTTTTTTTTTTTAATTCTGATCTCCATTAGATTGGATACATACATCTATATGGTAATTAATTAGTGGGTTCTGTGGGTTACTGACTTAGTTTTTCATCTGGGTTCAACTCTCTCAAGTTAAAATAAGCTTGATGATTTTTTCTTTTAATTCCTTTTTACGTCACAGACCCAGTAGTGCATTCAGTGCAATTATAATTGGTAATGCAAAGAAGCCCTTCAGTTGTGGGCAACTGGTATGTTTGGAATACTAAGTCCATAGATGACGATGATGATAATACAGCCATAAAGAATTGCAGGTAATGGCACCAGCAGACAGTCAGAGAGAACAGGCTCCTGGGATCATTAAGCAAGTATCTTGATGGTTTCTCTTTGGCAAATTAGATGTTTATTTTCATTTGAATATAGATAGCTAATTTGTAAAAGTGAAACTTAACGCTTTTTTGGTGTACAGTAGGTTTATACATAAATAAATTCCAGGAATTAGCACTGCAGGAGGAAATATGAGTGTTGACTCTCCAAGAAAATGAAGGATACTGATGTTTGTGGCAACTTTTCCTACTAAAGACCCTTTTAGGTTTATATCCCAGTGAAAAGTGGAGTACTCCTTTGTATTACTTGGTTTTGCACTGACATTGGCCTGACTTTGTGCTGCCATGGCCTGACTTTGTGCTGCCATAACCTGTCTCCATCAAAGACAGGGGAACTGTGATTATGTTAGATTTTCATAATTTCGGGGCTCTTATGCAACTGCCTTGGGCTAAGCGCAGAGTGCAAAGTGAAGAGAAAAACAAGATGTTGAAGAAGCCACCAGAAATGGGTGGGTGCCATGGAGAACTCATTAAATCCAGTTATTTTTGTCCTTTGACCTTACTAATTCAACAGCGAGTGCTGACGTTATCAGTGTTTGATGTTTTGTGTTAATAAGACTCTAGAGTTGTTTTTTGTGCTAGGAGGTAACTTTGATCAGGTATGCCCCTCTTCTGGCTTGTCTCTGTGAACTCTGTGAAATCATTCTGCTATGAAATTCAAAATGGTTTAAGAGAAATTATATCTTCTTTTTAGCCTATGTTTCTGATGCACCTATGTTCTCAGTCTTCTCATGCTCTTGAGTATTACCTCTTCTGTGAAAATGAGAAGTCTGAGATGTTTCAAAAGTTAGCAGTCTCAGCTCAGTCCTTTGTCATGCAGTGAGCATGAGATTACCAGTCATAGGCCCCTTGATGGCAATATCCTGTATTGTTTAACAGTGGTCTTGGAGAGTTGTCTCCCTAAATGAACATCAGATTTGTCTTTTTTATTTCTTCTTTTTTCTTTTTTTTTTTTTTTTTTTTTTTTTTTTTTTTTTTTTTTTTTTTTTTTTTTTTTTTTTTTTTTTTTTTTTTTTTTTTTTTGTCCTTTGCTGGTTTTATTTTCTCTCTACTTTTTCCTCAGAAATACACATGCATCTGTCTTTGGCAGTCCTGTTACTTCCCAGAAAATCTCCTTGTCCTTGGCTGCTCTTCTGGAACTGCATGGATCATTTGGAACAATGGTGTTTCCATCCAATATTGGCTTATTGGGAAATAATACTCTTCTTTATGAATTACATGATCCTGTGGTGGGGAAAATAAGAGCCAAAGGTGCTTTCCTACTTTATGCTATTTCTGGGAGGCACTTTATGCCGGTAAAATGAATTCTGGTCATTCTTGAGAAAAGAAAAAAAAAATAGCTAACAGGTAAGAGTTCTGGATTAAATAAAAGAGCTTTGCAAATGCTTGCAAATCATTCTGAAAGTGTAAAGAATGGAGGAGCTCATTATATAGTGCAATGTCAGGAGCTACTTTAGTTACTGATGAAAGGAGGAGATGGCTTTCCTCAGCATTAACAGAACACTAATTCTGCAGTCTTGAAATTTCTGAAAAACAAACCCAACCACCTTCAGGAACATATCTGAAAGCAACCTGTGCATACTACAGTTCTGAACCTTTTAGGGTAAGACTGCACAAACATCTAGCTTGAATTTTTGTTATTTTACTGTTAGCTGCAATGATTTTACTTTTATGATGATTCAGATGAATCATTTTTCCTGTGTTTTTTTCTAGTACAGTTAGACATGGTCTGGCGTTGTAATCGTTCAAGCTGGTTGAGCTTCCAGAAATCCTGCTTGTCCTGTGCTTTGTTTAACAGCTCTGCCTTCCTACCCTGTTTGCACCTGATTTCCTACTGTATCTTCTTCTCTTCTCACCAGTTTCTTCTTGTGCCCTAAAGCTTCTTCAGTTTTTCAGCTCCTTCTGCTTGTCTTCAGTTATTTCTAGTCTCCTTCCATTTTTAGTCTTTAATATTTAGAGCCTACTTAATGAACAGGAAACATTGCTGTATTCCACACTTCTCCCTTATACACCCCAGGTTGCAGAGAAGCAGGCCCAGTTCAGAGTGGGGAACTGTATTTCTGCTGTGGGAACATCAAGGAACAGGCTGTCAAGCAACTTCATTGCTTCAACAAGCCTGTTCTTATTTACAGAGATGGTTATTGGACAATATGATCCCTGCTTGAATCAGCAGCTTGACTTTTGGTCTTCAGTGCATGTGATCTCACTGTGGCAGGCTTGGTGCTCGAACAGGCTATGCAGCTGCAATTCTGAAATGGGAGTGGAAAATTACATGGTCAGTATTTCTGCATATTTACCTCAAATGTCACACAACATGCTCATCACAACAGAGGCAGTGAAATTCTTATGTTGGTATTTGAGAGCAATTGCCCATCCCTCCTTTCTTGCTGAAGTTTCTTCGTCTCCGTACCATACGGAATGGTATTTTCCAGTACTGAACAGAGAGAATAGCAAGGATTCCTCCAAGAGAGTTGCAATCCAGCAGTAGCAGTTTTATTGTGAGATCTGATTTGCTTGAATTGCGTGGATGCATATTTAGGCTGATATAGTGGAGTTGTTACACTGGCACATAACCACACTGCTGTGTTTGTGCTGTTTATTGGGGCTGTTATAATTATGGTGTGTGCTATAAAGTCTTCATTCAAAACCTAATATAAACAAAGCTCTTTAATATAAAGAGAAAAAGCCCTCAGCCCACATACAAAAGGAAGGAACGGCTCAAACTGAAGAGAGCAGCCAAAATAATTGTTCTGTACTGTACAGTGATGATGGAGAGCGGACAAAGAGCATACACCGAGGAGCCATGGAAATGAAGCATCATAAAGAGACTGGCAACAGCACTATTAGGAGTGTGCTCACCCACGCGAATGGAGAGTGATGCATATGTTGGCACCAGTGAGCAAGAGAGGAGTTCAAAATGACCGCATGAGGCATTTGCTGAGGGACTGGGCTCAGCGGACCCAGGCCAGAGGAACTTCAGTTTTGTTCTGAAGGAGTTCATGCTTCTTCTCCCAAGATGCAGAGACAGGATATAAATAGCAGTAGTCTTGAATAAGCAGTCAGCCTCTGCAGCAGGAAATGAAGACATCTAAGAAATCCCCTTTGTCCTAATTAGATGTGTGTTGTGTGCACATGTTTGCTTTCTCTCCATTTAAAAGACTTCTTCAATTTTGATTTGATCCAGAACTAGCTTGCTTCTCCATTCAGAATCAGTGCACAGCAGAGTGATTGCTGGGGAAAGGTTTAATTCTATTTGAACATGAGTGCAGTCTTAAAATTCAAGTTATGTCATCTAGGCAGTTGGAGATTTGCATGCTTATCTAAGATGATAGATAGGCATGTACTGAAAAACACTTAAGAGTTAATGAAGAGTTAATTTCTTTCTCTGAATGTCTTCATCCTTCCTGTAAGCCTTTCCAGCTAGTAGGGAAGTTTGACAATGCTTCCTCCCCTCTGAATTTCTTGCCCTAAAACTCAGGAAACTGGCCAGTCTTGGTACTGTCTTCTGGTAAATACTTACAATTTACACTCATCACATGTTGAATATACAGGCTTGTTAACATATTTCAGCAAGATTCTTACATAATTATGTGAGCACAAACACAAATTGCTGCACCTCAGTGATGCTACCTGTACTGATAACTGCCCGTGTACCTTCTCTGGCAGCCTGATTGTTAGTTTGATAATGCCTTGGTTTTTAATGGGCAGTGGCCATGAACTGAGATGCAGAAAAAGGAAATGATTTGCAAAGAACCTTGCAATATTATGCAATAACCACAAAGAACCTCAACATTTACTTTACAGATTTTCGAAGGGCTTATACCAAGGCAGGCTGAAATTTAATGAAAAGATCAAAATGACTAGACTTGGCTTTGGATCAAACTCTAATACAGTTCATTTCTTACTGACTTTTGTTTGATATCAGAAAATATTAAGACACTTGCCCTTATGATTTTAAGAGGCCGAGTTTCAGAGGATATAGGGGATCAGAAATGTTAATTTTCATTCCAGAGCAGCTAACTGAATTATACATTTGTGTTTTCTAAACTATCATAGGCAAGGCACATCTACTTTACCAATCTTGCAAAAAGGATAAAAAGTGGAAATGGTGCCAAGTCTGCAAAGAAAATGTCATATGAAAGAGGATTTCATGCTTACTTTGGTATGAACTATTGCACTGTTCTTTAACTGAACCTGACTTCCCAAGTTTTCTGCTATAGAATTTGGCTTTTCTCAAATTTTCTGGTTATTAAAATTCATCCCTCCAATTTCAGAGCTCCCTTTCCTAATGTTATTTGATCCTAACTAGAGGAAAGTAGTTTAAATGATAGATATATTTTGAATGGACAAAACCTTAATAGTAAGAATTTAAAGAATCAAGAGAATCACAGAATATGCTGAGTTGGAAGGGACCCACAAGTATCATCAAGTCCAACCCTTAGCCCTGTACAGGACCATCCCCAAGAGTCACACCACGTGCCTGAGAGTATCCTCCAAACACTTCTTGAGCTCTGTCAGGCTTGATGCCTTGACCACTTCCCTGGAGAGCCTTTTCCAGTGCCCAACCACCCTCTGGGTGAAAAACCTCTTTCTCATATCCAATCTAAACCTCCCCTGACACAACTTCAGGCCATTCCCTCAGGTTCTGTCATTGGTCACCACAGAGAAGAGATCAGGGCCTGCCACTTCACTTCCTCTCACAAGGAAGTTGTAGACTGCAACCAAGTATCCCCTTTAATCTCCTCCAGGCTGAGCAGACCGAGTCCCTTCAGCTGCTCCTCGTACAGCTTCCCCTCAAAACCCTTCACCATCTTCTCTAACTTCCTTTAGATGCTCTCTAATAGCTTAATATCTTTCTTATATTGTCGTGCCCAAAACTGGCACAGTATTCAAGGTGAGGTTACACCAATGCAGAGCAGGACAATCACCTTCCTCGACCAGCTGGCAGTGCTGTTGCTGATGCCCCCCAGGTCCCTTTCCATGGCACTGCTTTCCAACGTCTCATTCCCAAGCCTGTATGTGCATCTGGGGTTGCCCCATCCCAGGTGCAGAATTCTGCACTTTCCCTTGTTGAACTTCATATGGTTGGTGATTGCCCAGTCCTCAGATTTTTCAGGGTCTCTCTGCAGGACCTCATTGACTTTCAAGGAAGTCAACAGTTCCTCTGACTTTTGTGTCATCTGCAAACTCGCTTAGTATCCCTTCCAGTTCTGCATCCAAGTCATTTATGAAGATGTTGAAGAGCCCTGTGGAACCCATATTAGACTTCTTCTGGACTTGAAAACCTCAAGTTGGAGAAGAAAATAATGCTATTGTTTTCTTATTTTGTTTTATTTCACCTTTCTATTAATGTTCCAGCTCTCCAAGGAATACTGTGGTATTACTGTGCCTGAGCACTTGGAACTTATGTCTCCATCCCATAGGGATTTTGCAAGTTTTCTTCATCTATAGTAAGTCAGTATTAAAAAAATACATTTTGGATGCCACATAGAATCACCAAATGGTTTTGGTTGGAAGGGACCTTAAAGATCATATAGTTTCAACCCCCCTTTCATGGGCAGGGACACCTTCCATTAGATTACATTGCTCAAAACCCCATCCAGTCTGGCCTTAGACACTTCTGAGGCAGAAGTGAGGCAGCCTGTTCCAGTACCTCACTACCCTTGCAGTAAAGAATTTCTTCCTCATGTCTGATCTAACCGTACCCTCTTTAAGTTTAAAGCCATTCCCCCTTGTCTTATTGCTCTTGTGAAAAGGCCTCGTCCAGCCCTCTTGTAGCTCCTTAAGATACTGAAAGGCTGCTGTAAATTCTCCCAAGAGCTTTCTCTTCTCTAGGCTGAACAACCCTAACTCTCTCAGCCTGTTTTCATAGTAGTGTTCCAACTCCCCCATCATCCTCAGGGCCCTCTTCTGGACTAGCTCCAACAGGTCTGTGCCTTTCCAGTGCTGGGCCACCAGCAGTACTCCAGATGGGGTCTCACCAGAGCAGAATAGAGTGGCTTTCTGAGCTGCAAGCACACATTACCGGCTCATGTCTAGTTTTTGTTTCACTAAAGTACTCCAGAGTTCTTCTCCTCAGGGCTGCTCTCAATCAGTTCTCTGCCCAGCTGGGCTCTGTGTAGAAACTCCTTCAGTCTTTTGGAATTACAGAGGAGACAGTATCCTGCATCCTCCCAGTTTTGGGACTTGTCTTTGGAGTAGTCACTTGTTTCACCATTGTAGTGAAAAATTCATCAATGTGTGAAAGAGTTCAAAAGGTAGGTTATGAATGGTTGTTCATCTTGTGTGTTTTGATGTTCATCTTTGTGATGGTATAGCAATACAATACAAACCATAGCTGAAGGTTGGCTCTTTATTCTTCTTGGGTTCTCTTTCTTTCAGCTTCTCAGTCCTCGCTGCTTAGTGGTGTTCCTTTCTTCTCTACTGGGTGGAATTGGCTGGATTCACAAGCTTAATATTGCAGTCATTACTCTGGAATTCATTGTAAGATGTGTAGTGTTGGAGATTGGATTCTTAGAAGAGCAGCACATTTCCAGGCAGGGATCAGGTTCTGACAACTGCTTGCAGAAGGATTTAGTGAGGTTACACCTGGTTATCTTCTTCAAGCTGGTCTTTTTTTCTTGCTGCCATTTTCCCACGTCTGCAGTGATTCACAGCCTCCTACACTGTGGTCCACTGGGACTGCCAGAGATGACTTTGTTATTAGTCGATGTTTCTTGGATGACCCAAGTTTTCCTTGTAATCTGATTCTATTAAAGGGATGGTGTTAGGCCTCTGGGATTTTCAGGAATGACTTGCCTTGCACACACTTTGAACAAGTGACCTAAAAACTTTAAAGTCTCGGAGGAATTACCAGTTTTCAGTTCTGGCCTCGAAAACATGACTTCCTGAAATGCCTGTGTTCTTTTGGATGAGTATGCTTGCTTCATGCTAAACTCTTCTGCTTGCCTCTTCTCTAATCCTGAATTCCTCTGTGCTGGGAAAGTCACAATCCTGAGCGGACATGGGGCACCCGTGTCAAATGATCCCCCTTGTCTATGTAACCCAACTGTTGTGCCTTCCTCTTGTATGTGTGTGCTTGGTATGTGAGATTTCTCGATCACACATGAAACTGAAAGCACAGCCTTGGGCCCTGCTCATGAGACACCATTAAAAAGGACCTCTACACACTTCTGCTTGTCTTGGATATGTGAAAGTCCACCCTCTTGACAGAGTGGTACGTGATAATAAATCACAAAATATCACAAGATTACTTCTGTACACTGTGTACATTCTTTGTAGATTCCCCCCAAAATACAGGAAATTGAAAAAGGAATTATAAAAATAAGTGGTACTTTGTATTTTCTACCAGTGGCGTAGACCTCCTGTTTCTTTCACGTGCTTTGCAGCACAGAAACATAAACACAGCTAGTCTCTTCCTTTTTCAGCACTGCTTAGCCAGTGAATCCCTCTGCTACTAGAATTCCGTGCCAGAGTTGCCAAGTGGTAAATCACATGGATTCATCACGAGTGGATGTTCATTCACATGAAATGGCTTGGTGCTGCAAAACTTTTCTATGGGTCACTGATTTGCCGTCATTCAGGTGATCAGCAGTGTTATTCATCATTTCTTTTTGCTGCTGATCTGAGCTACACTTTAGTCTGTGAAGAAGGGTGCAGAAGCATATTCAATATAAATCTTAAGGTACATGTCACAAAGACACCAGAGAATTACTTCCCTTGCTGTTTCTGCCACAAATGGGATTTTATGTAAGTCAAGAAACTTCAGCTGATGTTCCATGTTTTATTGAATGTCAGGCAAGCCTGGAAACTTTCTCCATGAGGGCTGTGCATGCTCTTGACTGATGAAATATTTCACCCTCTTCAACAGTGGAAGATTGTTTAATTAAAGGAAATAGGGAGCGTATACTATATCAAACATTTTAATACTGAAAACTTGGAAATGAGAATTAATCAATTCATGCAGAAGCATGCTTACAGGGAATTAATGACTGTTGTTAAGCTGGTGATTATTCATTTCCATTTGGAGTACATTGGTCTGAGAATAGTCTTAGGATCAAAAAAAAAAATTAAAAATGGAGACGTGGGGACTTGAAGATGGGAAGTCCAGGACTGAAATGTTTCTCCCTCCAGTGACACAGCATTAAAACCCACTGGCTGAGGCTTCAGGTAACTGTGACTGTCATTTGAGCCCTGCACGTGGCCCTGGGGACATTTTGTTTAGTTATCAAGCATGCCATAATGCTGAAGATAAAGCTTAAAGAGAGCTGAAAATGAAGGGGTGAAATATTAAGGAAAGCCCAATTTCATGCCAGTGGCTGGGGAAGCACAGTGAAGGTTTGCACAATGTTCACAGGGACTTTGGTGTCACCCTTCTCTCACTGACATCCAGAGTCCTCCAACAGGCTCTGAGACTTGAATCAGACTTAGTTTGCCCAGATTATCAGTGCAACCTCTTTTCTCCCATCTTGCTTCTTCCAGAGTAAAAGAAACTGCCTCCCAGTTCTAGGACTGGGATTTAAAACACATGGGCAGTATGAAGATATGCAAGTAAGCCCTTTATAAAAAGGTGCCCCGTGGAATGATATTTGAAGAAAAACTGAACAAGAGAAAGCTGAGATACCAAAGTGTGAGTTTTTCATGCAGCAAGCATGGTGGTGTGGGGGGGTGACAAGGAAGATTAGGATGAGGAACAAATCTTTGCCAATACTCACATGGGAAGGGAAGAGTATTAAATCAGATCTATTCATTGGCATTGGTACAAAAGTAGTACTTTTCTCTTTAACACAACTCTGCTGTCACAGCTGTTTGGTTACTGATGTCTCTTCCCAGGAAAAGATGTTATAATAATAATGGCCAGTCTTCATGAACAAAGATTCGGGGAAGGTCTTTATACTTTCCAGCCTGCGCGTTGGATTTTTTTTTAGGTGAGACACAGTGTGCGCGGAACTGAGCCCACCCTTTAATCCTGAGGTTCATCTGCCGGGGCCAAGTGAGCTTGGACGGTGGCAGCGAGGTCCTCAGGATGTAGATGGATTGCCTTACAGGGCTAACGAGCTCCATCTGCCCAGGGAGTGGCCCCGACCGGGAATCGAACCCGGGAGCAACGGTAATGCAGACAGTTTTTTCTAGTGCATTTTTACATATATGTTTTTATCTCCTGAATGGTTGTTGGTAGTCAGACTTCCTCAATAGTTACTGCTCACATTAAATGGTAGGAGAAGGGAAGAGTAAAAACCTGAATGTTTATGATTGTAGGCTTCTTTCCCTCACTGTTGCAAAATTGTTATTGTCAGCAACTGACATCAACGTGGGGAATTAGAGAAACACAAAAATAGCACATGAGGGATTAAAAAGACAGTGTAAGTGGCTGCAGAACAACATCTTCCCTCTCCCAAATACAATTTTCTCATCCAGTAACTCATCTATCTCAACTCTCATTAAAGTTAGTGGGAGCCTTTCCATTAGAAGGATATTGGATCAACCCCAGATCCTCCGTGCTGGGTGTAACGGGCACAGTCATTAAGCTCAGAGGTGAGCGGAAGGAATTTTATGACTGAAGAGTCTGTGTGAAATTTCAGCCCTCTTGAATCCAGTGGTGAAACTCCCATTAACTTCATTAGCACTGGGATTTTGCCACTTGACTCAGCATGAAGTGAAATCAATGTGGCAAGAGTCAGCGGGGTGTTTGACAACAGAGCTGCTAGCTGTGTTTTACCCACGGCTGGAATGCCTAAGTGTAAACTGTTTTCACTGTTGAAGTTTCGTACTGCCATTTCAGTGGCAATAGTGGTGAGTTGAGCTCGACTGCGGCTGCCTGTCTGGTACGGAGAGAAATTCTGGCATGGCACCTGACATAGGCTTTCTTTCCAAAATCCTCTCTTGGGAGCTTTCCAGTATATCCAGAGGTGGCTGTATCTAATATGCAGCAAACTGGAATATAGCACACTTCCATCCAGCAGCAGAGACCATGCCCAAAATCCCTACCCAGGGGGAAGAAAGCATAAGTCAAGAGTTCAGATCAAAATAAGGAATTTTGAAGAAAAGAAGCTTCTAAGAAAGTGATGAGCTATACCCATCCAGCTGTGCTATCTGCAGGGAAATGATGTATTTTTGAACTGGAAAGAGATGCGTGTGTGTAAGAAGGAGAAAAAAATGTTTGAAAACACATGAGAGTGGAAAGGATTTTTACCACCCTCTCCCCCAGTTTGAAAAGAAAGCTGTCCATTATAATAATTGCAGTATAAGTTCCAGAAATGTTCTGCAGTGTGAGGCCAGATCCATCCCTGGAGGGCTTGCAGTCAGAGATGAATGTAAAAAGGCACAGGAGTTCAGGGATAGGTCAATATGATGAGTTCAGTTTTTAAGCAACTAGTACTGGGTTTTCTAGAAAGAGCTGGAAATCTCTTTCCTTTAAGTGGTTGGAATTGAACTCCAAAACTCAAATGCTCTTTAAACTCCAGTTGTTTTCTGAAATATTTGTGGTTACCAATATCTAATCCTAGCCTGTTTCCCAGCCTTGGGCTGACTTTGAAGTATTATTGAACTACTCTGTACTCCTTCTCTGCCCTAGCCTGCTACCTAAGCAGCCTCCAAAATGAAAGGGTTTGTTGTAAACACATCGTTCACCTTTTATTTCTACATGTTGTTGATGGGTATTAGCAGTACCTTCCTTAAAAGAGATGAGGATAATAACAAGGTAATGCTTAACTGAGGTCCCTGAAATAAGAAGCCGCTGGCTTTAGGCTCCTTCTGTAGCCACCAAAGATCTTTTTCCTTGAGGAGAGCACGTAGACGTAGGTGCTCCATTGTAGTGCCTGCATTTAGATGGGCTACCTGTGAGTCTGACTTCCCCTGGGGTTAAATTGTTCATCTGTTCAAATACTATTTTATTGGCAGTGCCAGCATGTCACTCATCTAGAGAAGCATTAAATGGCCTACATTTTTTCTGCGTCCTTTTCCACATGTTAATATTAAATGTGGTCCCCCATTCCTGCCTGCAACACCCCCTCCTCACTCCCCCATCCATTTCTCTTTCTGGAGTGCTCAGAGTGCATGACTTCATCTGCTTGATTATCTTGAGCCTTGGGAATGCTGACTTTGTCTCTGAAACCACCAGAATGTGCTGAGCAAACACCACTCCTAGTCAGGCTGCATCAGGGCTGGCGGCTAAAGCCTCCTATGCAAGAAAACTTGCTAGGAGCTGCTTTTCAATGAGATCATCTTTAATGATAGGGGGTTGTCTTATTTTGGTTAGATTGAACACGAGGGCAGTATCAAGGCCAAAATAAAAGAGCTGTTGTTTCTGAATGTTTTTGTAGCTTTCTAGGATTGCGGTTTTGCACAAAAGTGGGCATTCATTCTTTGTTGCAGTTTCATCTTTCATACTGACAACGTGGTTTCTGTCATTGGTAGGGCCAGTAAAATCTACACTGGATTTTTAAAATGTAATTGGGGAGAGAGTGGGTTTTCTTCGAGAGGGCTGGGCAGCTGTATCTCCGACTTCCTAAGAAGAACTACACTGTTCACTCAAGTCAGTCTGGCTACAGACCATTGTTGTTCTTGTGCATGGAGCATCTTGTGCATGAAATAAGCTGAAGCAATGGAAAGGGAAGGATGGCTAACAGGTATCTAATGGGGGCTATTTCACAGGAACTCCTGTGATAGGAGTACAGGAGCACTCTGTGCAACATCTCCAACTTGTTGAGGGGTATATTTGCTGCCACAGCTTTTCTGATGAGCCATCTCATGAAAGAAACAACAGGAAATTAGAATGGGTTAGATCTTACCAGGATACGAGGAAGAGTATTATGTTTCCATATTAGCTGATAATATCTAGGCTATGCAAATACAATCTTTATGGTCTGCAGATATCTCCTCCTGCCCTCCATGAGGAAGATAAGTTTTTACAGCTTGCTCAGAACTTCACAGAACATCAAGCTGTGGCGTGATATTGTCAGAAGTGATCCAAAAGCAGGGAGATAGTGTGTGAAAAAACCTGATGATTTAAGTTGTGTACCCTGGCCCCCAGTCTGTAAGGGGCAGGCACATCTTGATATCTTGAATTTTTTCCTTGAATGTTCAAAAAATGTGGGCCTGCTACTGTTGGTACACTGCAGAGGCAAATAATGCAGATGGCAATTACAACCACTGTTCAAATCTTAGTCAAGCATGTGCTTATTAGTCTGAACACTGTCAAGGTCCCAGATTTCTCCCTCCCAGGCAGTCCAACCCCTGCAGGATTAGGAGCTGCCAGTGCATGTGAGGATATTTGCTGTTTTCTGTCACTTTTCTTATATGTATATGAAGTTGAGCGTTACCCTGGTGTTACAGTGATTACTTCCAGCACAGCTTTTTGGGTGAAATAAATCAGTCCAGTCAAATTAGGAAGTGATCCAAAATCTTCCTCGTAACCCAAATTAAGTAGAACAAAGCTTTTATTTTATTCTGGTTTAGAAAAGGTTTAACTCTTTGGCATGAAGCCCTTTATACTCTCTCCTAGTCCATCACACAAGCATCAAAGAAATTGCTGTAGCTTGGCCAGAAATTCTTAAAGATGTTCTAGAAAAGAGATTATTCTCACCAAGCTGAGAGGATGAGCTTATGCAGAGCTGAAACTGGCTTCCAGGACCTTTCAGATGAAAGCTTTGGATGTCCCACCTGGAGACTGGCTCAGCTGTGATTGTTTCTATTGAGATTGGTGCTCAAGCCAGTGCTAATGCAGTTTTGCGTGGCCTAGCCCATAGAAGATGTAGCTCTATCACAGATTATGAACTTGAAGTCTTTTCCGTTGACACAGAAGCTAGAGAAGCTTACTCATGACAACTGCTGTCTGAACATTTTAGAATTCTTCAGTCTAAGAAATTTGTATCTGTGAAATTTTAAAGACCTGGAGATAGAAGCTCTGTTGACCCCTTTATGTTGCTTTTTAGGCAGGGAGTGAAAAAAAGTGTACTGCTAACAGGCTATGAAAATTGAGTGGTGGTGTTAACCATAGGTTGGTCAGCTTGACATTGATCCAAAGCAAAATAAACAGAACAGATAGAACAACTGAAATAGGAGTCCTTAAATAACAAATTAAGGAAGCAGCACTTTGTTAGTATCTATCTACCTGAGCCCAAGGAAAATGAATCTTTTCAAATCAGCTTGATGTAGTATACCAAGATTACAAACTTGCATGATAAAAGTTGCAGAAGTCTTCTGAGTGGGTCTCCTCTGCATCTGGATCCAGAGAGAAAATGGACAATGTCCAACAGAAAGTGGTTTTGATGCTGACAGAACTCTGAATGGAGATGGATGGAGGGGATCATCTCTGAGCTGTTTGTGTATATAGCAGGCTTCCTCAGGGATCGTTTGCTGGATTTCACTATTTTACACTGTGTCAGTAGCTTGCTAGAAGGCATAAAATCATTACTGCCAGTGTTTGCAGATATGCATGCAGGCTGGAGACAAGTGAGGGAATAACTAATTCAACTCACTGTAAGAGCCACCCACATTATTTGATAAACTATGAGAATGTATGAAATGCTCATGTATTATTTGTCTGGTACATGGGCTTCTATTTAAAGCTCAGGACAGTGAGTCTTGTGGGGGCCAGAGGCTTTGGTCCTGCAGAGCAGCAACCAAGAGGCCCTGACAAATGGAAAAGGGAGTATAAATCCTGACACTCTGCCAGGGTGTGGGGTTTGATAAGGCACCATTGTGGATGTTGAAGGAAACATTAGAAAAATAAACTCAGTATTGGTAAAAAGGAAGTGGGTTGTTTACAAAGTCGCTGTACGTTGGATAAAATCCACTTTTGTGCAAAGGGCTAGCACAGATGATATCAAGGTTTGAAATGAGATTTTCATCTTGGACTGCCTTTCAGTGCAGGAGTGGAGTTTACCCTTCAAGCCTCGGTATGTAATTGTCCTACATCAGGATTTAAATTTCTTATTTACTGTTTTCTGGCAAACATTTAGGTAATTGGTACATTAAGTAGACATTTCTTTTTAATAACATTGACATTTCTCTTGCTTTTCTCCTGACACCTTTAGCATCTTCACAGATACCTGCATAGCTACTTCTGTTCTAAAATTTGCAGTAATTAATTGCTTTTCTGTGTATCTGTGGGAGCAGCTATCAGCAAAGAGAAAGGGAGGCACTGCAGTTTCACGTCCTTTGATTAAAGGTAAATTGAAATAATTAAAGATGTGGTATTTAACGTAGAGGCTTTAGGGCTAAAAACCAACATCCTGATGCCTGCTGAGAAATACCTTTCACCACAAATAATCTCTGTTCTGTAACTTCTGCCATGGCTAAGGCTAGCACTGGAATGTGGCCTGCAATAATTACTGTTCTGAGACAAAGGGGAGGCTTTCTGTTCACCCAGAAATAAATCACTTTGATTGCTTTTCTCCTATGGCAGAACAATGTATGTATAATTTAAGATGTACAGCGCAGTAGTGGAGCCTTTTAGAACTGGATCATCCCATTGGCCAGCAGTAAGAAAGATGATGCAAGTGATAGGTGAGCAGATGAACTCTAATAATTTTGGGAGCTTACTGGTGTCAGGGATTCTACACAGTACTTGTGCAGCTAAGAGCACCCTCCATCTTCTGGTCACCAGTATCTATCTGTCTGGAGGTGAGACCATGCAGGAATGTCTCAGGATTGGCCTTTGGGGGATTGCCTGAACACTGAGTGGAGCTGCAGTTGTGTCAAGAAAACCAGTCCATCGTGTCAAGTGCTAATAACAGGAATTAAGTCATTCTGTGAGCACATTTTGGAAGTATAAACAAGAGTATTGTTTGGTGTTTCTTAACAAGCTGGTTATGCGTGTCCATGTAATGACTCTGAAGAGCCTTGCAATAGCTTTTGGAGTGGGAGGCAAGGGAGGGCATCCCTTTTGACAGGGTATTTGCTGAAAGTGTAGGGTTTTCTCATAGCTGTGAGAGGAGCTGTTCCATGCGCAGTCTGACCTCACGAGCGCAGGGTTGTTTGTTGAAGTACCGACTACTTGGGGAGGGTTTCTAAAAACATCTCTTTTTTATTACTTGTAAAGCACTCAAAAAAAAAATTGCTGATGTGGTTATATCAATTTCCTTTCGATGATTGTCTGTTCTTTCTTTACTTTGGTGTCTGAGATGCTTTGGGAAGTCTGGGATCTTCCTCCCTCTCCTCATGACTCGAGCTCCTCTCCAGGCTGCACGGTCAACCTCAGTCTCTCTGTCTCTCATCCTGCTGTGAAATCTTCAAACTTTTAACCAATGCTGTAGTCAAACAACCCCTTCTCGCAGTGCTGCGAAAGCACGTCTCACTCTGCACGCCCCAAGTTTCTGTACTGGAGTCATGGCAAGAACTGGAGGAACAGTCTCTGCCAGCAGCCACCCACCTCTTCCAGGGCTTTCCACCCAAGCAGGCTGCTCTTGGCACTTGTTATCATCCTTGCTGTGGCTGAGAGGAGAGGTGAACAGCAAGCACCAAGGTTGTGGTGTCACAGAGCATCTGATGAGGTGGCATCAGGCAGTGTTAGCGAACATGGGCTTGATACCATATTTTTTCTTCTGACTCAGCTGAAAGGCTGACTAAAATCAGGAAGCTTAGTAAAACGTGTTAACTAGGCACCCAGCACCTGCCAAGAGACAGAAAAAGACCAAAAAAAAGAAAAAAAAAAATGTTTTTCTGTTTCATTTCTAGAGCTGTTCTACTTATGTGTAAAATCAGTATTGTGATTGAGGTATTCTTATTATAATTTTGCAGATACTTGTTTGTAATGGGAGGTACTGCCATGTGGCATTCTTACACCTTTTTTTTTTTCTTTTTTTGTCCTTTATGAAATTTTATGATTTCAGTTCTGAGTAAACTAAAGGTTTCGGATTGGCTGCTCCAGGTGTAGATGCTGTCTGTTCATAAAGCAGGTGCTTTACAGTAATAGAATTAAACTGCCAGTTTGGTTGCACTTGAGCACCTCTGATTTGATCCAAAGAAACCCTCCTGCCAGCAGAGAAACTTGCCATATCTGTTTTCAGAGCAAGCATGAACTTTCATGATGCAGAACTCTTACGATGCAGAAGTTGTGCAGTTGACTGAAGTAAACTGACTGGTGATATTGCTGCTCTTCCATGCCTATCCTCACTTACTGGTTATAAACCCCTGCCTCTTTAGCCCCCTGTTCACAGCAGGTCTCTTACTTTCTGTATCTGCTGCGCTTCAGTAGCATGTTTGCTGAGAAAAACTCCTGTTGTCTAGTCTTGAGCCTTGTGTGTTTTTATGCATTTTCTTTTTATTTGCATTAAAATCAAAAAGGGAGGGGGAAGGGACAAAACTTGAATCCTAATGAGAGGTTAATTAAGTAGTGGGTGCAACTTGGAGGCTAAACAAAAGCTTTTCCTTTTGAATCACTCTGTGGGTGGTGCTGCTTTTGTACAAGCACAGGGTGCCCTCAGTACCTTTGTAATTAAAAGTCATTTCCAGCAATATGAGTGCAGATGGAGCCAACCAAGGGTCCTTATTTCTAGGCTCTTTCTACTTTCTCATGGAGAAAAAAGTCTTTCTGATGCTCTTTTGAAGCTGAAAATGATGCAAAAATCAGGCAGACCTTTCATCTTACCATCTTCTCTGTTGAAACACAGGGACGTGAGTCTAGCACATGGATCAAGTCTCCTGTACACAGGACGGGAGACACACCACAACCATCTCTTCTGTACAGGAGCCCAAGAAGGGGCTCATCCCAGCCCCAGCCTATGGAACAAACAGTTTCATGAGGATCTGTGCCCAGCCCTGTTGCAGGACTGGATCCCCATCTCACTCCAGGCAGGAGCTGGGGTGGGCTGCCCTCCCGTGGGGACAACATTCAGTGCTGGGGTGAATGGCCCTTGCCCGCCCCTGTTGCTATTAAAACCTGTAGGAGGTTCCTTTCCCAGAATCCTAATGGGATATGTTTCAATCTTTTGTAATTGATTACTACTACAAAATAAAATGCTGTTTGAAAATCAATGTGATTTTGTATGTAGATCTCTTTCACCTCTCTCATCATGATCAAGGTACAGAGCTGAATTACAAGCCCTACAACATCTGGGTAATGACTGATAACAGGGTGCGTTTGCAAGGGGACAAAGCTTGGTCTAGACTGGGGAGCTGGCATAGAGAAAACCATCTCCTTTAAGGAAATCTGGCAGCTCAAACAGACTGGCACAGTTTTTCTGCCACTCATCCAGACAGTGGTTAGCTACTGGGCTGGCACGCTGGTGGAATACTCTCCACATCCATCCTTTCTCTGCAACGCATAATCTATCCCTCTGTGCTAACCACTGGAAAAGCATGTAGGAGTTATTGTACAAAGATCTGCCTGTGCAGCTGGTGCAGTGAGGAGAGCTTGCTCTTGGATACAAACTACAGCAGCTTTTTATTTTTTAACCAAATTATTTATTTGAGTAGATTAGGCGGTAAATGTGCACTGTCTTCAGAGTCATTTAAAACCAAATTAATGCTGTGTACTTGTAAGCTGAGGCATAGGGAGGCAAGTAAATCCTTCTTCCCAAGTCTCAGGGGAGTTGCTGTTTCCCTGCAGCATGTAGGAAGTGTTCATGCATGCTTAAAATGCCATGTACATGTCAGTTACAGAGACTGTGGTGCTGCTCAGATGACACCACTGGTAAGCCCAGAGTTTTCTTCCCTCTTGATCTAGTAATGTGTGTGCCCTCTCATCATCATCCCCCATTTTATATTAATAGGGAGCAGCCTACACCACCAGCATAACAATTTGTTCCACGGGGGCTTATCCTCGCCTAGAGATGATCTTTAGAAAAAGACTGGGGTTCGATTGATACATGGGAAATTACTACACTAAACCTAGATTGCATGGGAAGATCTGCATTCAAAGCTCATGCTGCTCTTGCTTTTGTAGGATTTTTAGGATGGCGGAAATTCAGGCTGGGTGCAGCAATGCTGCTCCTTGCAGCTGTACGTGCAGGGAGAGGTTTGTGCTCCATTATGTACCGTCATCATGGTCTGCTGGGTTGCTGGAGAAGCTGGCAGGTTACTCCAGATAACTACCTGGGTGGGGTATTTTTGAGTAAATGCTTCTGGGATTGTCCTAAACCCAAAGACCTGTTAAAATTAGAGATTGTCTGCTGAACAGGGATTTCTGCTTATTGCCATAAAGGCTAAAATGACTGGATGGAAAAAGCTATCAGTTTCCAGTTCTCCTTGAGCAGATGTTTCTATCCAGGATAACTCCCCTCCAGGGGTGGGCAACGAATGAAAATTAGTTACAGGGAGTTCCAAGGGAAGGCAAAAATAGAAGCAATTTAATAATAAGGCAAGTGTTTATGTTGCAGAAATAATTAACAGGTTTTGAGCAATAAAGATTTTAGGATAAAAAATAGGGAAATGAGTATTTTATGCATGGAAAAAATTTTGGTAGATTCTTAATACTAGATTTTATGCTGGACTTAATTTGTACTATTAGTTCTGTGCAGAAAATTGAGATTTTTTTTTTGTAAGAGAAACAGTAGGAGAATTGTCTCATAGAGAGACATGATGAAAGAAGCGCTTTCTCTCACCTTACATTTACATTCAGAAAATTTTGCTTTTTTCCTGTTAGTATCCTGACCAAAACCCCAAACATTTTTAATGCATACTTTGAATACTGCTTTGCCCTGTAGTGCACAGACTAGGGACAGCTAACTGAAACAGACTGACGGGAAAGCACAAAAATTATTGTACAAGGAGAGATTGTTTATATATCTTTATTTAGCAAGTGAAGTACATTGCCAATAGGAAGGAGAAAAATGGAGACTTAACTGTGTTTACCAAGGCAACAGAAATTTTCCTGAAGTCAGGCCAACTTTGATATGAGCTATTAATTTTGCTTGATTTTTGCAGGGCTAATTCTGAATAGGGCCTGAATGTTATGTTTTTGTGCGAGGGCATAAACAACTTGCTTTCAGTTCATGTTAGTTTTGCATCTGTGCTTCTAAAAACTGACGCCTGCTCTGGCACTTGCAGACCTGTATCGTGGCTGAGAAACAGGTTGTGCCCTGTGCACTTCTGGGAAGGGCTGGGATCCTAGTGGCACCAAAACAGGTTCTTGAAGCAATGCCAAGTTCATTGTGTTAATCTTGTATTTTTTGCCTTTCTCTTCTTCCATCTCAGGAAAGGTTTTCCTTGTGGCCTCGATCCAACAAGCCGTTTAACTGTGTGCAGGTGCAGGCATATGATGGGACCTCCTGGTACGTCTCACTGTGTGCTAAACTGTATTTTCAATGAAAGACAAACACAAGACAACTTCTGCACCCACCTCCCCCTGCCTGCTGCAGCCTTTGTTGGTGATGAGTACAAACATCTTTCCAGCACACCAGTGTACAAAGGTACAAGTCCCTTGGCACGTTCTGACCTTCAAAGATGGGTACAGCTGCTGGGATCTACCTGCAGCACTTTGGCTTTATCCATGAGAGCAGTTTTGCTGGGCAGTGCAGGAGGCTGTGCCTGGGTCTCATTGCTCCCTGGATGCAGTTGTCTGAGCACAGGTTGGCTGGTCATGCAAGGCCACCCACAACTCTTGCACCATCAGTGATCCACATTGTGCCAGTTGTCAGTGGCAGGCACAGGTGGTGGTGTCCTGGAGGTTGCCATCCATGAAACACTAGAGGAGGGTGAACATTTTTCTTCAGGGTTTCCTATGAATCACATTTTTTTCCATTCCCTAGGTGTAGCTATTAGCTGGCAGCTTCAATACCTGCAAACCTGTGTGAGATGTCAAATCTATTTCTGCTTCTGTCCTGCCTCAGATAAAATGCCAATCACAAGTGCCAGTACATGAATGTCCTTTCTTGTCCCACAAGGCCACTCACGCTCCTGACCCATTGACCATTAGCATGACAGTCTTGTTCCTTGGCCCTTTTTCTACTGCAGATGTAGGTAAGAAGTAGCTCACACCCGCTCTAATAACTACCCTTTCCTATTAGCAGGAACACTTGGCATTCTCTTTCCCCACTGATACCTTTCCTCACAATTTCACCCTATTGTTCCCCTCTTTCTCCTTAATCCAAACTTTTCTGCCAAGAATTGGTTTAGATTCAAGTGATTTCTTTGATTTCTCACTGTGCTCAAATTGCAATGCCTCAGAGTGAGCCCTGCCCCTCTTCATCACCTTCTTAGTAGAGTCAGATTGTAAGAGTATACCACTACTTCCTTCCACTCCCTGGATTAAGAGCACATTTAGTAGGTATTGTTCAGGTTTTGGGGCTAGTGAACACTCCTGATTCTGTTGAGCAGAAGAAAAATTGGAGGTTAGAAATTTTCTTGGCCTGACCAAGCATGCGAACTCTGACCCATTTGGCTGAACCTCTTGCACATGTAACTGCCCCCTGAAGAGCTCCATTGTTGTGGCACTACACTGCTGAATTGACCATATCCTAGTAGGGAATTATTTGGTGCTACTAAAGTGGAAATGTCAACAGGTTTGCAAGCATGAAGTTACGACCAAAATCTACTTATGTGCAAGTTCTGATAGACCTTAAGAAAATGACGGATTTGTCTCTAGCTCATACCTCCTGGCTTGCACAACTGAGAAGAGTCAGTCTCATGGAGTTATTTATGGTGTTTGCCTGTCACAAATATTTTCCTCCTTTTGAGCACTGTAAGCAATCTTGACTGGGTACAGTCAAGTTTGTAAGATTTGGGTGGGAGTTTTATTTCAAAGGACTTCTACGTAATATCTAAAATAAGATTTGATTTGAACCCTGAGGAGGAATATACAACTAATGGGCATGACCCAATTCCTCCTTACTTAGGAAAAAATCTACTAACATTGTTTGACAAATGGACTTGAATGAGGCTTAACCAAGGACCCTAAGCTGTGGGCCCAGATAAAGGGGTTCCCAGAGAAGTCTTTGTGCAGCTTGTCCTTTCCTTTGGCAGCCCCAGGCTGATGGAAGCTCTGAAATTTTTTCCTTTCCCAACCCAAACCCACAAACTAAACTCTTTTCCAAGGACCACAGGCTGCAACAGAAATCAAGAGGCTTGCAGAGGAGAAATATTTTTACAGCCTCCCTTGTCAGCCACAACACAACTTGAGTTGAAGGATTTTCCCTCTCCTGACCTTAAACACTGGCCATGGCTGGACTATCACAAGCCATACCGATGATGAAATTTTCAGAGACAAAATCCTAATGAATCCTATCTCTCCCTCAGAGGGTCCTCCTCGGCAGCTCTACATCACATGCAGCTTTAGACTTTGACATTCTCCTGAACCTAATCCTAAACCCTGTGTGTGAGCTGAGCATTTGCCAAAAAGACTAAGCCATGGCTGAGATAAAGAACTTTTGATGCAAGAAAGCTCTTCGCAGCCTCTTCTTTCCCTTTGGCTGTGCATTAACAACCCCATGCCAGCTGGAGCTATGGAACCTGTAAGTGCCCTCACTGTGACCCTAAGCCAAGGTGTAGGCAGCTTGATAGGTAAAAGCACTCAGCCATGGCTGAGATGAAAAATACATCAGGGTGTTAAGTTTTTTACTGTTCATGCCATCCTTTTCCAAACCCTTTGCAGACCCCATGCCAGCTGGAGCTCTAGACATTTTCCCTCTTCTGCCCTTAGCCCTAAAGGCTAAGTCCCTGAGGACAGCTGATCCTTAGAGAGGCACACAGAGCAGTGGTCCAGATGAAAAAGCAATAAGAAGAGAAATCTTTCTGTAGCCTGCACTTTCCTTCAGAAGTCTCTCACCAGTGCCATGCTAACTGGTGCTCCCTTTCCCAGCACTAAACTCAACTCTAAGACTGCTCAGGGGATGAACCATTTGCTGAGGATCCAAAGCCCAAATCAAGCAGCTGTCAAACCTTCTAGGAGATTGCTGCTTCTTTTGGCAGCCTGTGGGAAATGCAACGTCTACTGAAGCTTCTGGGTTTCTCTCCTTCCTAAAGCAAAAACCCGACCTTGAGTTAACTATAGGTAGGGATAGCCTGCCATGGTCCCAATGAAGATATTAAATGAACAACCTTTCAGATAACCCATACCTTAATCCTAACATTAAGTGTAGCATGAGCCCTGGGTCATCATTTAAATGAAAAAGTTGTAGGGAAAAATCATTTTTGCTGCCTCCCCCTTACTTTGGAAGCTCCTTGGCAACCCCATGGCAACTGGAGCTCTTGTCCCAACTTTCTTCCTGTTCCTGTCCCACCCCTAACCCTACCCCAGACTCTCAACTCAGCTCTTCTACAGCCAAGGGAAAAAGGTTGTCAAGGCGTTATTTTTTGTCAGCCTACGCATTGCTTTGGCAGTCCAGTGCCAGCTGTTGCTTCAGGCTTTGTCCCATTCCCAAACATTAATGTTACTGTTACTTGAGTTTTAACCCTATCCCAAAACTGAGCTATTCAAGAGATAACCAGGTTACTTGAGTGCTGAAATGCTGACAATCTCTATCCTTCCTTCTGCCTATATTGACTCACTTTTACTCTTTAAGGCCTGTGTTCCTTTTAATTCTTTTCTTAGTGCCACAGCTAGGCACAGCACAATTAAAGGTTGTTAACAGAGCTGTGTTGCTAGTGTGTTTGTGAGACCTATTTAGGGTTCTTCCTCTCTAGTGAAAAAAAAAAAAACACCTCTGCCAGGTAGCAGTGTTGTGTCTGTGATTAATTACGGGGCAGATTGAGAGCAGATGACATCCTCGTGAAATGAGCACATTTGTCTGCTAACCTGCATGAACTGTGTGATGAAGTGTTGGTGACAAGGGCTCCAGACACCAAGTATCTTCCTGCCTGTTCTGGTGCAGGCCAAGCACTCTTTACCCCCCATCCTGAAGACTTTCCCTTTTGCCAGCTGGGCAAAACAGAAGGGTCAAAGCAACTCCCTGTTCTTTTGCATCCGTCTCTTGCTGTTCCTGCCAGTGGAGCCGAAAGGAGGACCACATGTTTGTTTTCATGTCGCTTCTCCCACCCATCAGCTGGAGCAAGCCATGGATCCCTGCCATCTAAATCCTGCAAGTGTTTCCCTTCCCCTCCCGCCCCCTTCAAATATGTGTGCCCATGCTGGAAAGTCACTTAATAACAAAATAAAAGGTTTCCCATATTAGGAATTATTATTTTCTGTAACTTCTGGTACAACATGTTCCAACATTCTCAAGGACCTCTGCGTGTCCTTTATTATGCTGTGATGCTCTGAAGGCTGGGGCATCCACTCCCAGGGCAAGTATGGAAACCTCAGCACCCACTTGCCTTAGACGTCCCCCATGTCCACATGGGAGGGCTCACAGAATGGTCATTCTCAAACACACAAATCATCCCCATGCCCATCAGTAATGGGGCTGTACAGGAATTAAAGTGGAGCACTCTGGTAGGCAGGAGCTGTCAGGCCCAGCAGGTCTGCTCAGGAGTTGTCATCCCCACCAGCTCATAAGACTGCTGCTTTCCTCAACAATCAGAGCTCCTCTCCTGTGCAACCAAATCACAAAATCTTTTACAACTCTGCAATGTCATATATTCCCAGGCTCAAACTGTGGGAACGTGAGGGAATACCTATTGTCCTGAATAAAGAGACCCAGGGAGAAGGTGTTGGGTAGCCAGTAGAAGAAAACAAGCAGTAAAAGAAGTATTTTCCATCAGGAAAAGGAATACCCATGTGTCTGGGAAATGCAACAGTGAATGTTAACAGATCCTCACCCTGAGGTGTGCCCTCTGGTGATATTGTTTCAGATGGCTGCAAATGAGGGTTATCTCCTGTAGCTTCTCAGATCCTTAGCAAAAGAATGAAACCTGCTCCTTGAGATCAGCCCAGCTGCATCTAAGGCTGTGACTGTATCACAGGTCAGACCTGTAGGATTGAATTCAGACTAGTGCGATGGAAATCAAGGTAAGCATGCAGCATGTTCAGAGACCTTGAGTGTTTGAGGAAGGGAGGATAACTCTGAAAGTTGGAAGGAAAATGGAAAGAGCCGCTAATATGAAAGAAAATTGCTGTATTAGGGATTTCTGTAAGCCAATACCAGGTTAAGTGCTGATGAACGGTAACTGCACGAGCGTCACTCATGGGTTATTGCAGGGCGGATAATAAAAAATAGATTATTATTCAGCTGGGAGAGCCCCGGTGCATTTTCATGTGGTACACAAGGGCTGACCTACATGGTTTTGGCAGTGCTGTAACTCCATCTGTAGCAATGAAATCAGGACATCTCTCTGGCATGGATGCAGTTAGATGGATGGGCCCTGACTCCCACACACGGAGTAGGGAAGGCTACATGGATGCAAGCAACTCCAAGCTGATACAGCCACCACCTGCACAAAAGTTTGTAGCATTGTGATGACACAGTATAAATCAAAACTCTGTACCCAAAAGTAGAGTGAATCACTAAAAAAACAAAACAAAACAAAACAAACAAACCAACCAAATCCATGTGACATAATTTTAAGAAAAGACAAGCTTTTTTTGGCTGCATGTTCTTCTTTCCAGCTCCTTGACACCACAGGCCAGATACACAGATCCACAGGCAGCAGCAGAGGGGAAAGGCAGGGTGAGCTAAGGGTGAAGAGCTGCCCTGGCACAGCACAATGAAGCCATGCTGTAACTACTGCAGGGCTGTTGTTGTGCAGTGTAACAGGGAGCCTGACAGAAACAGGGTCTGAGGGAGGGTTTGATGAGGCTGAATTTGCCAAAGGGCTCTCCAGCTGTAAGGAAACAGAGATGGGGAGGGTGCCTAGGGGAAGAATGAATGGAGGGGAGGGTGCAAGGGTAAAGCAGTTGGCAGGGTATTGGAAAGCCATAAATCTTCAGTCCTGGCACATATCTGACCATTTCATGTGCTTGCTAGGTCAGTGAAAAAGGCTTATTATCAATGTTGTATCCTGAAATGTGCTGCATTTTAGTAGAAATAATACTTTGAAGCAAGATATATTATTTATTCCTGACCCTTTCACCTCAGCCAGAACACTTTTTCATATGATTTAACTGAATTAACAAATAGTCTGTGATCTGATGAAGCAGTGAATTCTGCAGAGGTGCTAGGGGACAGAGCTCCCCTGTACCCAGGGATGGGGCTGTGCCACCAGATCAGAGTAGCAGCTATGGCAAAAAAAATCAAAAAGAGCTTAAAAAACATTTCTTTTTGTTGGGTGTTGAGGTGGTTTGAATGGGCAGACTCGAGTGAAGGCTTCAGCTGGTCTTGCCATGATGTTTTCAAGCCTGAGCCAGCAGCTGGGCAAAGCAGAGGAAGCAGCAGAAATAACAGTTTGCCAAGAGCTGTTGTGATGTATTTTGGTTAATGCTGTTTGCAAAAGTTTACAAAAAATCGCAACCTGCTCATAGGGCGAAATTAAGCTGAGCAACATTTTATTTAGATTTGAAAAGAGGCTGAATTTATTTTTGATAATATATCCACAACAAAAACAAGTTAATTCTCAGTACAAAAATCAGGAAGTGCTCTTCCAGCAGGAGGCATGAAGGACTTGCATGACCATCACTCATGCAGTAAGCTGAAAACATGCTTTTAAATGATGGTCCTCTCTGGTCCCAGCATTTGGAATACCATTTAGAGAACCAAAGGAAATCTTGTGAGACTCCATGGAGATGGATTTTCTTCTTCCAGGAGTGACTTCTGCTTCCCAGGGTTACTCTGAGTGGGGCTTGTGTTTGGTGTCGGGGCAGTGCCTTGGTGCACACTCAGTTCCCCAGCTCAGGGTCCCTTTGCTCGAGGGGGATGAAATGTGTTTACTAAGTCTTTCTCAAAAGGTACAGCAGGAGAAGGAAGAAGGTTCTCTTCTCTCAAAAAGTGCCAGCATTAGTGCAGTATGTGGTAGCTGGGGATTAGCCTCCTCCTCACTCCCTCAGGCTCCCTGGGCTCATCTCTCACACCTTCCTGTTGAAGCTGCTTCACTTTTTTTTAGTAGTTACTTGTCTAGAGAAAAAAAGAGCAAACACGAGGCAATTGCAATAATAATAGTAGCAGCAGCAGTAGTAATAATAATAAAATATAATAATAACAATACTAATAATTTACTGCTGACAGCTGCATTGGGTTCTGACCATTTTTCTAATCAGTGTGTCCTCTTGCACCTCTGAAAGGGCAGATGTGCTGGCCTGGTCTCCATAGGTGAGTCAGAAGGATGCTGAGGAGGCAAATCTGAATCACTGGAGTTGCTGTCTCTTCTTACTCTCCAACAAGTCAGGAATGCAGGGCTACAGCCTGTTCGGCTCTGCCTGGGAGAGAATACAACTGATCCTCAGAAATCAGGGTGAATAATTCCTTTTGCACGAGAAAAAAATAAAGTATAAGGAAATGACCAGAAGGAAAGAATAAACAAGCGTGCTGAAAATTAATTGTATTTGCAGATGCAGAATTTGCCTAATCAGGAAGGTAAATGGCTGGGGCACTGCTGAGGCTGAGCTTGAACGTGAATATTTTTCTAGCCTTGCACATTGCCATTCTGAATTTAAGGAGGCATCAGCTGGGGAAGAACTTGCAGTAGTGATTGTCATGTCCAAAAGCAAAGCCAAAACAGACCTCTTACAAAAGCTAAATCTTGATCCCCATCCCCCTCTTTACTGCCATTCTCAGATCACCAACCACTGGTTGCAGCTACTCCAGGCTCAAAGAGGAAAATGCTGAACCAGGGCAACTCTTCCTCCTCCAGGACATTTATTAAACTAACACCTTTATTATTCAAAATATTTGAACAAGTGGTAGCAGGGTTACCTCCCTCTTTCAGAGGTCTGCTGACGCCAGCCCTAACACAGCAGAACAAAGCAGAGACTTTTGCTCAGCACACCATTTCTTCTCTCTCTGGTTCCCCCTGCACGAACTGACCCCTGATGAAGGGCAGGCGAAGGCCTGAGCTTTAGAACAGATTATTTTGTTCACCCTTGGAATTGAAAGAAAACACTCTCAATTCTCCTTTGATGCCAGCTGACCTGAATCAAAGCTCACAGACCCCTGGCTGATAATGTTTACCAGATGTAGCAGTGAAGAAGGGTTTCTAATCTAATATCTCGCTTGCTAGGCATCCATACTGAAAATTAAGTACATGGCTAGGAGTTTGGCATCTGATTGTTGTGAGAGAGAGGGCTTGCAGAAGAGAAAAGGCAAACAGAAAATGAAGTGATGATCTTTCTTCATAGCCCAGTACATTCAGGCACTTGACTAATAGCTTGTGATAATCCAGGTGAGTGCAAAAGGCCCCATTACAGGTTCTGCAGTGCTGGGGTTTGCTGGCAGCTGGATCTGTACTAACATTTGGGAGAGCAAGGGGAGCCCTTTGTGGCAAATATACATTGGCAGAAAGGCAGAACCAAGCGAAGGGAAGGAGCAACAAAAGAAGCATTAATGTTTTTGCTGGCAGAAACAGAAGAAAATGGAAAATATCAACTGAGGGACTCTCAGCGGCAGATACGGACACTGGTAGGGCCTGAGGGTGCTGGGCATACAGATACCTCTGTCACCTGCTGCAAAGAGAGAGAAATAGTGACAGGTACTTGATCACCACGTGTCAAATAAGACAGTGATGCGATGCAGGTATTACTTCATAACCTGCAATCATTGTCTCGGAGAGTCAGCCCTGCCGACAGCTCAGGAATGGCAAAGCAAAGGTGCTTCGGTACAGCAGAAGGAGTGAAGTTGTCTTAGGAGAAAGGCAAAGAAAGTCTCACAAGTGCTTGACTTCCAGAGGCACAATCTCTTACGTGAGCACTTCAGCTGACCTTATTGAGAAGGGGAGAAGGAGAAGGCAGGGGGGAAAATGTATGCATTCATATTTCGGAGGCCCAGCTGCCCAAAGCAAACCCAAACAAAAGACACTGTTGTCCCATTGCTGGAAATAACAGCAAGATCCGGCTTTTGGGCAGCAGGAGAGAACTAAGCATCACATGACAGGACATGTCCACCCTTGTGATGGCCTTTGTGCTGTATATATCTTTGTATATTATACAGAAAAATACTAAACAAAAGAAGAATATCCAGGCCCCACAACTCACTTGGGTTGTGTCTGTGCTCCCAGGATACAGCTCTCCAGCCATAAAGTCACATCAATTCCCTGGGGCTCCTGGGAATATGCTGGCCATCCTGGGGAATGGATCCTCCTTTCAGAAACTGCCTTAAAAAGCAGCAGCTGGCTGGGGGCAGGGAAAGCAGCCAAAGGATGTAACCTTGTGCATGAAACAAAGGCTAGTGAGCATGGCTTGCATGGGGAGGTACTTGTCTGGGGTTATGGGCAGTGGCAGGAGATGTGGCATGTCTGCAAGTCCTGCATTCAGGGAGAGGGAACATAAAACAGGGCTAGATCTGAGTCCACAGGAATATTCCCCCTCCCTCCTCCTCCATTTTTTGTGTGTGTGTGCCAATTGCCATTCCTGAGAGACCACGTTAAGGTAGTTTGACCTGGGCTAAGACCTCTCATCTATCTTTACTCCTTAAAGAATTGGGATATAACCACATCACGTGGACAGTGAGCTTCACACTGTGCTCCTTCACACCAGGCTTTGCTCTCTGAAAAATCACCAGCTTACTCTCAGCTCCATGAGCCTGTGACAGCCAGAAGGCCAAAGAGCACAGCATGGGATGTGTACATCCCCTCCAGAGGTTGAAGCAGCTGCTGCACAGTAGCTGGTCTCTCCACCACCTGTGAGACCCATATAAGGTACAGCTGCTGGGGTGCTGCCTCATCTGCTCCCCCGTATCATTGACACACAGGAGCCACAGCCCCTTCTGCAGTATTGGTCCCAGCTAAATCCTTCTCTCAAAGTTGTTTTTCCATCTCTTGTTCTGCAGTCCCTTTGCCTGAGCAGGACCTTGACACTTCATGATTCAAGCAATAAATGGCACATAATTAAAAAACATACATGACCTGACTGTCATATGCTGTTAACGAGTTCTTTGCAAGAAGCAAGTGGCAGAACCCAGCTATCCTCAGCAGTTCTCATCCCTTTTCTCCCAGGTGCCTCACTGTGGAGCTGCTAAAACGTCAGTGGGATGTCTGAGCCAAACCCCCATATAAGTCCAAATTTTTGTTCCTTAGCTCCTTAGATGCACCCTGCAGCCCTCCACATCCAAGACGAAAGCCAAAGGATGGAGTAAAATGGACCCTCTGCACAGTCTGATCCCCCACGGGTAGGCGACAGAGAAATCAAGGCTCTTTCTTGTCTAATCCTGAATCCTGGGATGCAGCCTTCCTGACCTGCCTGTGTTTTACTGTATTCTCATTCAGTATGTATGTACTCATGTACTCATAATGGGAATTTCAGTTTCAAGCTCACAATTAGCCTGAATATGCTGCCCCACCCTCTCCCAGTCCATCCAGTATGTTTTGGTCTTGGACTGGAGTCTGAAGTGAAGCAATAGGTCTTTCAGACGGGAAACTTGGGCTCAGTGCTGGCAGAAGTTGTAGATTTGGGAAGCATAGGTGTGGAGGTTGCACTCTCTGGCCCTCCCTCCATCTCCTAGCAGTGCCAGCAGCACAGTGCCCACACTTCCTTCCCTCTTTCCTCCCAAAGCACCTCAAGGATGCCACCCTGGCACAGAGCTGCCTCCCAGCAACAGGGGTGCTTAAGATGACATGCATTTAACTATTATTTAGCATGTGGTTTGCATGCTGTCTAGTCTTTGCTTGTAAGACAGTGTATAGGGAGAGAACCGACAAGTCATGGGTTTTTTATAGTCCTGGAAGAGCTATAAACCCAACCAGCTCAAAAGTAACACAAGCTGCAGATGAAAGGAAGAGCCATGTGTTGTTGCCACAGGTGAGCAGCCAGGCATCTGCTTTAACAAGGAGTGTTTTAAAGGCCCCCAGCGAGCACACCCTTGCTCAAGTCCCTATCAAAAGGAAATTCATTCTCAAGGTGATTTATTTTTTTCCCTGAGAAGTTTTCTAGCCATATGGTGCCAGTCTCAAAAATTCATGTCTGAATCATTTTTTTTTATAGGTAAATATCTTCCTTCTGCCTCTTCCTTATTCAGCCTTTGTTAGTGGAACCAGAACCAATTTTCCTTTTTTTTTTTTTTTTTTTTTTTTTTTTTTTTTTTTTTTTTTTTTTTTTTTTTTTTTTTTTTAAATAGAGAATGAACGTCCTTGTCTTGCTCTCTTGGATTCGTGGAAGTTTTGCCTTGAGAAGTCTTGCCAGAAGGGAAGGAGGCCATGCTTGTCCCATCCCATGAGGTGGCTCGGGGAAACTCCACTCTTCGCCACCTTGTAGGTAGCACAGAGCTGCTGGCAAACATCCCTGCTGAAGTAGAGGAAAGTCCCTCAGAAACTGCATTTATGTGATAACATACTTTTATTACAATGTACATATCCAGCTCCTCTAACAAAGACCACAGCTGTTTCCTTTCTGCTGGCTGTGTTGCAGCACCTTTGGAAAATACACTTCATCATCACTTCAGTGGTCCTGTTTTCCGGGTTGTCTGCCATCATCTCTTGCAAGTGAAACCACACTTTCTCTTTTTATCTCATGGAAGCCAATACACAGATGTATGTGTGCCTGGATGGGTGCGGTTTTAAATATGTCTCCTGTTTGGTTGCTGTATACTCACCAGCTGACTGAGAACACCAGCACTGCAGCTGCCCTCCCCTGGTTCCTCTAACTGGACTCCACCATTTTAGTGCTAAAATATCCTCCCAACAGCAGACTGAAAGCAATGGTGGGAGGATGCTTTCATGTTCAACCTGATATACTCAGTCTGGGCTATAAAAGTGCCTGAATTACATACTGCAGTTGGGTTGTTACCTGCAGCGATTAGATGTGCACTAGCATGTATAAGCAAGTGGATCCATCCAACTCTGGGAAAGATTTTAAATAGGCAGATAATGCTGTCCTCTCAGTTTCTCTCCACATGAGGATTTTCTGCTTTACTGGTTTATTTTTGGACATGCAGGCTGCAGATAAAGGAATTTTGTTAATAAAGGCATGCAGTCCCGTTTGTGAAAGTAGCTTTTCTTTTCAGAAGTACGGGAGAATGTTGTGCTGTTATACGCAAATCTGTACATGTTTTGCTGACTTAGAAGTTGGTACGGCATTTCAAAGACTAACTCACTGAGCCTGATTGCTGTCCTTTTCCTTTTGGTGTTTGAAAAGCTTTTCTTTCCAAAGTTTCCTTTTCTTTCAAGGCACTTCAGTGAAAAGTCTTCTCTTGCCCACCTTCACAACTGCACATAACATCCTTCAATTCTGTCTGATTTATCTTCTGCATTCTCTTGGCTAGAGGCAGATCATAAATTTGCCCTAACTTATGATCTGGTGTTTTTATTTCCCTTTTATTTCAATTCTGCATTTTCTGACACATTTATTTCACCCTAATGAAAATAATGTATCTACTGGGATATGCTTGTCCCTCTGAAAGTAAATTATGGTGGCCTACCACTACAGTAAGGACAATAAATGGATGAACTAGAAGCAGAATCAACTGATTCCTTGCTGCCATTTTATCAAGCATCTGGGATTTTTTTTGTCCCTTGAACTACTAATACTTACATGTCCAAGTGAAAAAAACTGTGTTTAAAAATAAAGTGAAGGGTCAAACTCTGACCTTGTCTTCTGTGGGAACTGCACTGATGTGGTTCTTAAGACCATGTTCTGGCCAGAATTCCACAGTAGAAAGAAGAGCCTTTTTTATTTTCTTTTGGCGTTTTTGGGGGGCAGCAATAGCTACAGGCTAAAAGACCCACTTATGTCCTGTTTGAAGGCTTCAAAACAAGCCACAGTCTTCAGTGACAGTTCTGGGACTTTATTTTTGTACTTCTAGCTTTTGTCACCAAAGGTTTTTGCAGGAAAAGAGGATTATCATTATTTTTATTATTATTATTATTATTATTAAAGAGGTCATCTGCTCCTGCTTCATCTCTCTCTCTCCTGGAATCATCATTTTCTGTTTGTTACATCACATTTGTTTCTGTGGAAGTGTTTATCATCTCAAGATAGAAGAACATGGCATCATGCAGGAAAATAACAGCATAGCTGAGGAAATTTTAAGGGTGTCCTCATTTTTTATTTTCTTAAACCTGGTTTGATCTATTTACCTGAAAAAAATAATTTTGCGGACAATAGGCATTCTACCTACCAGTCCCTTTCTAATATGTATGACTTCCCAGAACTTTCATGTTTCAATATGAGATGATCAGCAGTGGCTCAATATTTAAACTTCCAAATCAGGGGTAATCACAAAAATGCAACTAGATCCTCAGCCACTAATGCCCTGGCAAAATTGTGACTCCTACCGAGCTGGGATAAAGATTAGTTAGTGCCATGCTCCTGATGGTCCTTTGCATAATGTTTAGCTTATCTATGGGGAATAGGGAAGGTTTGGACAAGATAAAATATCCTCCCACCCCTGCTTGGTGTTTCTCTTCCTTCTGGAGGTCAAAGTCTGGCTACAGTAGGAGGGGAGAAGGTGGTCAAGAGTCAAAGCTTCTCTGTGTAGCACTGAGCAACCTTGTGAGTGACAGGTCGTCTCTCTGGTCCTCAGACTCAGAACTGAGATGATTACCAGGTTGGAAACAAGAATCAAATTAAGATCCAGTGATTTGCCTCCCAAGGTAATACAGGGTGCAATGCACTCTTGAAGGTCATCTGGGCTTTTTCTGCAGATGTGTTTTTTACTCGGGCATTATCCTAGGACATTATGACCCACCTTTCTGTGGTCCTTTGATGTGGTTGTTGCATACTTTATTTCTGCACCAGAGATCTTAAGTTTCTCATGGATTAATGAAGTGTTTTGTGGTAAAGCCAAGAAAGGGTGTGGATCCTTCCATTATATGGTTGCCAATGACTGCCAAAGATTGGATTTAATGACTCAACAGGCTTCTTCCAGTTGCACTACTGATACCAGTAGTTCATGCTGAGCTTGTAGGGGAGTCTGGACTATAGCCCTGACCATGCTTTAGTTGCATTCAGGTCTGGGTTTGGAGTAGGAGTATTGTAATGAGCTCTGAAAGTCACAAGTTATCAGGAGGAAGGAGCTGAGGGGAGTGCTCTACAGACTTCACTGATTTGAAACCTTTTGATTTCATATCCCATACTCTTCTTCTGAATTTGCTTTATTAGAGAAAGGCTTTCTCATTCTCCATGAAGCAATGGAGTCTCCTTGCATATCACAGTCTTAAACTTGCCTGAGGCCTCTCGATGCTTTAATCATGAAACAGTAATTCAAGAACCAACAGGAAAGACTTTTGGCAGGCACCACGATCCTGCAAACATAGTCCCTTCCTTATTCTGTCCCTGACTCTGTGTATGATTTTGCTGCAGAAACTGGCTGAATTTGCTGTGGAACAACTCCTTCATGCCTATTTTTCTAGTGGAGTTTTGGAGACCTCTTCATAGTTCTTCTTATCTCCACCTCCATGCTCCTGCTCCTCTGTTTGTCATGTCTATTTTATCATCCTTCATCAGGTGGGATCATGCAATCTCTCAGATAGTGGACATCCTCACCCCACAGAACTTTAAAGAATACAAATTACCTGCATTACTATTCTGGCCAGGAGGCATTACCCTGGCATAGGAGTTGGAGCATAAACAATCAGGGCACACAAAGGGCCTGAGAGAGAGTTACCCAAGCTGCTCTTCAATGCTTCATCATGGATTCACATGGCCAAATGGCTCTGAAAGCAGCAACCAGGCTGGTGAAGGGACTTGAACACAAGTCCTATGAGGAGAGGCTGAGGGAGCTGGGGTTGTTTAGCCTGGAGAAGAGAAGGCTCAGAGGAGACCTCATCACTCTCTACAACTGCCTGAGAGGAGGTTGTAGCCAGGTGGGGGTCGATCTCTTCTCCCAGGCAATTATCAGTAAGACAAGAGGGCATGGTCTTAAGCTCTGCCAGGGGAGGTTTAGGTTGGATATTAGGAAGAAATTCTTTACAGAGAGAGTAATCAGACATTGGAATGGGCTGCCCAGAGAGGTGGTGGATTCTCCATTCCTGGACATGTTTAAGAAGTGACTGGATAGAATCATAGAATCA
>NW_020955975.1:25928-97150 GCF_003031625.1 Empidonax traillii | reverse complement strand
CGAAATGTTGCCACAGCAATTTTAGAGGCTTGCCTCAGAGATACCTTGATAGAAAAGGCAGAAACTAAATGCACACTGTATAATGGGAAAGAGAAGATTTAGAAAACGTCAGTTGTTCTGAGGAGATAAAGAGAAACTGATGGATGTGTTTTAAAAACGAGAGTTTTATCTCATCTTTTTTATTTAATAGAAAAGCTGATTGCATTCTCTTTCATATGAAAAATCATAGAATCATAAAATGGTTTGGGATGGAAGGGACTTAAAAAATAATCTAGTTCCAATCCTTCTGCCATGGGCAGGGACATCTTCCACTAGACCAGGTTGCTCAGAGTCCCATTCAACCTGGCCTTGAATACTTCCAGGAATGGAGCATTCACAGTTTCTCTGGGAAATCTGTCCTTGTGTCTCACCACCCTCAAAGTAAAGAGTTTCTTCCTAATATCTAATCTAAACCTACCCTCTTTCAGTTTAAAACCATTATCCCTTTTCCAGTCAGTGGGAATTTTGCCAGACTGCCATGACTTCTCAAATATGATGGGTAGTGGCTTAGCTATTTCCCTGGCCAGTGTTCTCACGAGCCATGGATATATCTTGTCAAGTCTCATGACCTTGTGCACCTTCAGGTTCCTCAGATGTTCTTGAACCTGGTCTTCTCCTACAATGAGCAGTTCTTCATTCTCCAAGTCTCTGCTTTCTTCAACTTGAGCAGTGTGACTGAAACACTTACCAGTGAAGACTGAGACAAAAAGGTCATGGAGTACCTCAGTCTTCTCTCCATGACCCAGATAACCAGGCCTCCCATGTCCTTCCTGAGAGGGCCCACATTTCCTTTAGTTTTCCTTTTTTTCACTGACTTACCTATAGAAGCTTCTCCTGTTGCTCTTGATGTTCCTGACCAAGTTTAATTCTGTCAGGGCTCTGACTTTCCTAAATTGATCCCTGTCTGCTTGAACAATTTTTCTGTATTCCTCACAGAATTGCTTCCTCCCGCTGTAGGCTTCCTTTTTGTGTTTGAATTTGTCCAGGAGCTCCTTTTTCATCCACACAGGTCTCCTGTCATTTCTGCCTGACTTCATTTTTCTTGGGATGCATCGATCCTGAGCTTGAAGGAGGTGATCCTTAAATATCAACCAGCCTTCTTGGGTTCCTCTTCCCTCCAATGCTTAACCCCATGGTACTTCATTAAGCTACACTTAAGATCCCTAAAGTGCCAAGATCTTCAGTCCTGGAGCCCAGTGTAGTGTCCCTCCTCACCTCCTTGAAGATCCTGAGCATTTCATGCTCACTGCAGCCCAGGCTGCCTGTGGGCTTTACATTTCCCGCCAGTGCCTCATTGTTGCTGAGAACAAGGTCCAGCATAACACCTCTCCTCATTGGCTCCTCTGTCGTTTGGAGGAGGAAGTTATCATCAGTGCTTTCCAGGAACCTTCTGGATTGCTCATACCCTGCTGTGTTGTCCCTCCTACAGATGTCAGGGTGGTTTAGGTCCCCATGAGGACCAGGGCTTGTGAATATGAGGCCGTTCGTATCTGTCTATAGAAAGACTCATCCACTTGGTCTTCCAGGATGAGGAACCTGTAGCAGATCTCCATTATAATGTTACCTGTCCCAGCCGTTCCTTTCATCCTGACCCATAAACTCTGGGTCGATTCCTCATCCATCCCCAGGCAGAGCTCCATGCATTCCGACTGATCACTGACACAGAGGGCAACACCACCTCTTTGCCTCCCCTGTTTGTCCTTCCAAAAGAGAGCATATGCTTCCATTCCACACTCCAGCCACAGGAGCCATCCCACCGTGTCTCTGTGATGCCAACAAGATCACAGCTCTGCCGGCAGGTGCACATCTCTTAACTCCTCTCATTTATTCCCCATGCTGTGCGTTGGCACAGAGGCATTTAAGTTAGGTCCCCTGATGAAGCTGACTTAGTGCCTGTGGTGGCAGGAATATCTTTGTGCTACCCTTCAGGTGCTCTCCTGATTCTTCTCCGAGCTTTGGTTGTCTCTTACTGGCACTGGCATCAAACTGGAAGGGATGCATTGAGGTTTCCCTCCCCTAAAAACTTTAGTTTAGCAAACTAAAAAACTTTATTAAGCTTCAAGTTTAATGAACCCTTTATTTTAAATAAAACAAGCAAGTGAGAAGGAGGAGTTGTAAAGCTGCCTATTTAAAAACAAGGGAGCTGAAAACAGTTATTCCAAAGGCATTTGCTTCATCCTGCTCACAAACTTGTAACTCCAGTGGAATAATTAATTAATCTGAGACATTCTGAAATGTGTAAGTGCATTTCCCTGCATCTCCTGTAATCAATCACTCTACAGGGAGACAATTAATTTATCAAAATTAGAAATTCTTGATAGGGTTGTTTCACAGTTCCCCTGCCTTTACAGAGGAAAACAAAAGAATGAATTAATTAAAAGGGAGAATTTCTCAAAGCAATGACCCCCCAGCCAAATAAAATTGAGCCTATTGTGATAATTAATTTACTTTGGGCTTGATGAGGATGTTGCTGAGCTCTGAAGGCAAGCAGCTTCCATAGACAGCAGTGCCCAGAAACTGTATGAGCTCTCAGTCTGCGCTATTGGCGCCAGGTCTCAGCACTTTCTCCTAAGCCATTCAGCAACACTTCGAAACATCAGCCTAATTTTAAACTCACTGCCTCACTGATTAACTGCTGAGGTGCTGTTTCATCAAACACGTGGCCGCAGTACAGGACATATGGGCAGATGCTCCCTCTGCAGGCTGGTGTTGCCCTCAGGATGTGCTGGAAGTCATGATCCCTGCAGCAGCCCATGACTGAGACATGATTTTTCTCCATGGCCCTGGCAGCGGGGAAGCTACCAGGCCCAAGGCTACTGAGAATGGCTGGAGGGCTCTGCCATTTCACAAGCTCCAGCAGTTATTAGGTGCCCCTTCACTTACAAAATGTGATGTCCTCATGGATGCTTATCTGGAGCTCAGCACGATGGAACCCTAAGTTTGGGACCTTTAAGTGCTCCTACAATGGAAATATTAAATATAATTTTATAAAAGTAAGAATAGGAAAATAAACTAAACAAAAGCTTGGCTTAAATTCTGTTGAAATCAGTGAGGCCTTTCTTTTGAGCCCATTAGGGTTCTGATTTGGCTCTCGAGAAAAGTTATTTTTTTTTCATGAAAGAAACCCTAGAAGTATGTCTGCTGTTTCTGCATTCAAGTATGGGATTCTTACACTTTTTCTCTGCATAATGAACAATTATAGACTTAGTCCTAATCAGTTAGCAACAAGGAGTGAAGAACAGATTCTACACACTAGGTTTTATCAGAGAGATAATGAAACGCACATGACATTTCAGGAAGACCTTTGAAAGCCTTTTTCCTTAGATAAGTTATCATCTGCTCTGTAAGCAAAATTGTTATGACTATGGGGTTTTTCCCCTTTGATTTTCATTAGCATAACCATTTGCATAAAAAGCAAGATTTTTGTTTCTGAAAAGTCCATGTTCTCCTGCTGCTTATTCCCCTCCAACGCCCCAAAGTTTCCATTCTCTGTTGGCAACTTGATAAATCACTTCCACTAAACTCAATTATGGTATCACTAACATGGCTTTATCACTTCGGGTGATAAGGAATAAGCAGCAAGCATAGCCACAAAACTGCAGGAATACAGATTATGTTTCCATGTCATTTGCTCAATTAACAGCTTGTATGGAGTGTTTGAAAAAAAAAAAAAAAAACAAAAAAGAAACAAAAGAAGACATGATAGAAAGAGATTATATTCTTTACATATCTCAGATGCTTACAGCTGAGGTAATACATAAATTATTAGCCCTAGCTACGGCCTTCTGAGACCAGTGGAAGGACTTTCATAAGCTTCAGTGAGTTTCAGATAGAACTATGCTTTTGGAGTGAAGCAGAGCACCCTTATGTAATGGACGCTGACAAAAATTGGAAAGAGTAAAAAAAAGAAGCAAGTGAGAGGAGAAAAAAGGCTGCAGGCATTTTTGCTGACTTGGATATGAACGTTCACAGCAGACTCCATTGAAGCTGAAACAGATCCATATCTAAATGGAAATAAGGAAACCACTACATCTGAATGAGATTTTGCTGATCCAGTCTAATTAACCTGGTAAATGTTCAGATACTTTAGTAATTAAACTTTAACTTTAGAAGTTAAATTGCTTCTAAATAAGCTTCTGGGACTTACTTTTGGCAGGGAGATCAACAGTATTCTTGTCTTCTACACTACAAGAGCCTGGAGCATCATTATGACAGCCAGCACTATAGTCCAAGCCACCACCAGAAGCAGATTTTAAGAGTTAGAGACCCATATTTAACTATAGTCAAGAAGACCTATGGAAAAAGAAAAACATTAAAGAATTTTCACCAGCAAAATTTCTTCTAATATTTAAATTGTTAAGTGCTACAATGAACTTGTGCTGTAAAATAAAATGAACTGTGGGAAAGTTAGTGGATGAAACTATGGTGATAAGGACAGGTTACAGAGAAAATATGTCTGGTTAATAATCACCATCCAAAACATGCTTAAATATTTCTTAAATAGAGGCACATTGCAGTTTGGAAAATACAAGGAGTACCTGTAAGACAGGAGAATCTATCTCAGGAAGGCCATGAGAGTGGTTATGAATAACCTCCTCAACACGACTTCCCAGGGCAGTGCTGCACAAGAAGAGGAGCATCAAACAGAAGTTACATTGCCCCGTGTCAAGGCAGCATCCACAAGACCACTTCTGGAGTGAGATTCCCAGTTATGGGGTCCATGCTGCACAAAGAATGAAGAAATACTGCAGAGAGTCCACAGGAGAATGGTCAGGGTGACCCTCAGCCTGGAGACCAACCCTTGCCAGGTGTGACTTCAGGTCTGGCAGAGGCTGGCATTCTCACTGAGGAAGAATCTGAGCAATAACTTAGGTTCTTACACACAGAAAAATCTATCTGATAAGCGAATGGTGGGGTTGTATAAAATTGCAGACAAGGGGATAACAAGATCTGGTGAGTAGAAATTTAAGTCAGATGAATTCAACCTTGATGAAGTAATGTCCCGACTGCTGAAATTGATGGGATGCTGGAGTGCCCGAAGAGAGGAGGAGGTGGACTCCATTCACTATTCTAGGTGCCTCTGTCACTTTGTGACAACACATACCCTGTACAAAACGCTACTCTGTACAAAATCAGCAGCATACAGAGTATCTTAAGATCAAAGTGCGTACAGAGTCACAGAGGGGTGGGTAGGCAGGAGGAACCAAAGTATGGGGGACCAGGTGCAGAGGGGAAATTGGGGCAGATGAGACCTGGCACAGACACATCCTTGTTATTTGTACTGCTGTGGATGGCTGTACACATGAAGATACAACTATTCCCCTCTTTGATGTCTCCTTGCTCCACACAGAGGCTGGGGAATGCTGTGGGTCTGGGCAGTGCCAGCACGTGCTGATAAGGCCATTAGTGCAATGCACTTCCCTGCATCCAGGATTCATGCAGTTGCCCGAGGGACATTGAGGGGATATTTTTATCCTGCCATTGTACGACTATTAGATGTGTATTTCAGAGAAAGGCTGAGAGAAGAAATTTAGCTACAACTGGGCACAGTAAATCCAAACAGAAAGAATCATACCACAGCAGGGCAATCATTTGGTGCTGGGAGATGATATAGAGATCCTTTTTGCATTTTATTTAGACCATTAACAGATACAGAATTAGACCAGAATAATCCTTTGGGTAACATCTGCTGGTGTCCACCATGCTGAGCACAGGCCACCATGGTGCCTGCAGGCCCTGGGACTTGCTGACTCCTGCTGCCTCCCCCTGCCTACCACCACCACAGCCTCCTCAGCTGATGGGGTCCAGGCTTTGCTTCTGTCTCCAACCAAGAGAGGGCCAATGGGACACAGTGCCGTGGAGGGAGTCCCCATGGGCTTCCTGGCCTTTGGCTACCTGAACGCTGAGCAGAAATGTTATTCATTGAGAACTGGATTCCTCCGGCTTCCTGTTGAGTGTGGCTGAAGCCCTTTAATTAGTGGGAGCTAATCTGGGAGCTAATTACATTTGTTAGAGGAAGAGCCTGTCAAGTAGCATGGGAAAAATTATTTTTGATTCAGCAGAAGGCATTTTAACCTGAGGAGTTCTGTAGGCAGTAGGCACAGATAGGAAGCAGGCATTTCTGAGAGCAGGATACATTGTCTTTTCAGCAATATTCCCCCTTCACTGGGGATGTGTCCTATTTGGACAGTGTCTGAAAGATAGGAGATGAAAGACTGCTGAGGTTGAGGTTTCATACCAGCCAGCACCACTCCACCTTCCTGCTGCATCAGAGGAGTGACAGCAGCCAGCAGGGTGGGATCTGCCAGGGCATGTTTAGGCTGGTGTTGGACCTGAAGAAGGCTTAGGATGTGCAAAACCTCTGGACTTATTTGTTTATCAAAGGATTTAGGCTGAACTTTCTGGAAGAACCTGGCGCAGACTGAGCCCAGCTCAGCCCCACCGGAATCCAGGAGGAACTGGGCTCCTCAGCTCCTGGACTTCTTTGAAAATCTGAAGCTTCCTCTCCCCTCCTGCCCCTGGGGGATTGGGACCATCTCAGAGTACTTGCTTGTGGCTTATTTCATAATGTAATAAAATAATCTTGATATGGCAGATCTTAAACTAGCAGAACTCCAACAACTAGTGTAACATGGAGTTTGAAGGGCTGGCCATCGTAAATGGTTAAATAACAAGTGTTTACAGCGCCTTATGGTAGTTGCTGGCACTAAGACAAGGGCAGTAAAAAGCGGATTAGATGAAGATAAATGTGAGACACAGGCAGAAACAAGTACTCCAGCAGATGTGTGTGGAAATTAATGGGGTGGGGATAATAACAAATTCTGATTCGTCACACACTAAATGTGTCTCTTGAAAATTGGTTTCCAGTAGGATACCAACCGGGCGTGCAGGAGACAGAAACTTAGATGGGGTGACATCTCCACATTGCCAATGCATTGGATAGACACAGAATAGCTCAAAAAAGATAGTTGTAAAAGTTGAGTTTCTTTTGTCCCCTGTAGTCTTCAAGATTTTATTTTCTGGATTGGTGACTCAGTCTCTTGATAAACAAATCCCCAGGGCCACCACGGAAAGAACTTGAGCTGAGATCTTGGTCACATTCCAACTGCTGCTACAGATATCCTGTCTGATGTGGGGTGGGCAGTCACCACTGACCCCACATGTCTGCTCATCTACCAAACTGGGATGTGAAAGCTCCCACACAGCACAATGCTTTGCCAGATGTGTTGTTGAACTTCATATGTTTATGTTTGTGAAGAGAAAATAGGATGAAAGGCATTGCAGAAATGCAAGATATGATTTGTTATGATTTAAAAGCCATTCTGGTTTAGCAATGCTACTTTCAGATACTTGCACCCTGAAGGCATTTCCAGATAAGGACTCAAAAGCTTTTCTTTTCTGGTCCCATTTTTTAAAGAAGCAGAGTAGCTTCCAAACACTTTGGAAGGGAGACTTTGAGCTCACCTGCTGCACCTTGTGTGACTGCAGGGACCAGGCTGTGGCTCCACAGGCATGGAGGCATGGAAAGTAGTTAGTCCCTGTGGTTGCCTCTCTTCCCCACATGAACAGATACAGCTCCTCCCCCAGCTTCATCCTGCACATCCATCCTTGCAGACATGTGCAGAGAAGGTAGCACAGACCCATCCAGGGCGTTAGCTGCATCCATTCCCTGTTGCCCAGGAGGAAACAGGACAGATGGAATGAGTGGCAGGGGAAATCAGGAGGAGGGAGATGTTTTGTGGTTCCTATGCTAGAAGCATAGGGTATGTACCTGGAGTGCAATGTGAGGGTGTAGGTCTACCATGCAAAATTTCTTGTCAAGAAAGTCACTCAGGAGAGGCCCATTTCACCATCCTTTGCATCACAGTTCACTGCTGACTGAACTATGCAGTTGAAACTGGGCAGCAGCTCTGTCCACCAAGGCCTTGGGAAGCTCCAGCTTAGTAACAGATGGAGAGTTTTGTTTCCTTGCTTTGTTTTGAGGAAGCATTGTGGATTTTTTTAGTTGGGGTCAGTTTGGTGAAGCTGCTTACAGATCTGTGCTGTAAACACATTTCCCAGCACAGTGGAGGTTGGGAAGATGAAATTCAGCTTGCAAAAGACTGGAACAGCCAAGCCAGGCCTGCACCACTGTCAATTTTGCCAATTGCATGGAGCTCAGGCTGCAGCGGGGGAGGGAGGGGAGGAGGACAGAAAACCTTAAAATTGGTATCTCTATAGGGGTAACTGTAAAAAAGGACCCACCTTATCACTGGTACTTGGTATTTCTTCCCAGTTGCCTGGAGTGAGGTCGGGTGAGTGTGAGAATAAATCACGTGGGATATCTCTGAGCACCTACTAAAATCTAGTAATTTCTATAAGTGAGAGACATTAAAGACAAAGAAGATAGAATTTATAGATTTCTGTCTTACATCCTAAAATAAATATGACATTTTCCATTGCCAGTGAAGGTACAAAGTACCTCCCTGCTTGAAGTCTCCCTGCTGAGATCGCTCCGGCTGCATATGGTGGTGCTGCTCAGATACTCTGGCCCCTGGCCCCTTTCCTGACCTCCCCATGTTCAGCCACATCAGTCCTGGGCCACTTTGCCTCAGGGTCGGGCAGTGAGGGGTCAGCAGCAGAGTGCAGTGCTCAAGAAGTTGCCAAAAGCAGTCCCTGAAATGTCCCTGAAAGCAGTGCGCAGGGCTCCAGGCTACTGACGATGTACCCCAGTTGAATGCATCTAATTTCCCAGTCACTGCCTCTTACACACATGACCTGTTAAAAGGATTAAATTAAAAGAATTCCCAGAGCTAATCTAGTGATGATATGATGAGAGACAGGAGCTCAAGCATATCCCAGAGGTGACTGATCGGGTTTCCTAGGATGTATTATTTATAGGGCCATCTGCTTTAGACAAATATTGAAGTCTGAAGGGGAGAACGATTTTGATGGAATTCACTCATTTAACTGGGACACGATGATGGTGGGGGAGATGCTGTGGTTTGCCCCCTCCACCCACCTCCCCTCCAAAAAAAAAAAAAAATGACGTAGTAATTTATGGGATAAAGCTGGCAGCAGGGTACCTGTGTGTCAAGGCGTTCAACAAAGTGCTGCTCAGCTCTGTGAGCTCAGACATGTCCTCACAGAAGGGGCCATTCATAGCATGGTCCATTAGCATAAGGGATAGAGGTACAAATACATTCCATTCTGAATGGTGCTATGAAATACAGGCATATAAACAGAGCCATGACTGGAATGTGAGGAGGCAGGGGGAGCAGCCAAAAGAGGCAGAGTCAGCAGGAGAACAGGAAGAATTTCCCCAAAATAGATGATTTAGTTACTATATAGCTCAGTAACTGCAGAATCTGCTTACAACTATTACAGACAACGTGAAGCAAAATTTCAAATTTAAAAAAGGAAACTGTCTTTCTTTCTGATTTAGGCTGGCATGCTATTTAAATAATATAGGTCAAACAATCTGAAATAAAATATCTTCATGAACAGAATTCCCTTCTGTCCATCTCCCACGGTGCTAAAAGCAGCCATCTTCTGCTGACATTTCCCCATCACATGTGCATTATCAGATTTCTAAATATTGAAGGTTCCTCAGGGTAATGTCTAAGACTTTCTTAGTGATCAGGAGTGAAAGTCCTCTCAAATCTTTGGTTGGGTAGGTTCTACTAAACCTTTACATAGAAATTTGCTGGAAGCTACCTGTCAGTTTGCTGCCCACTTTCCAGTAATTCAGACTAATGACTCGTCAACACCCCTTTTTTTTTCCCTTTTGCATCTGTCTAGAAGGAGCTTTCTGCTCCAGTTACTGGTTTAATAACACAAGGCTATATACCGAGGCAAAATTCTCACCCAGTCTTACTTGATTTGTTTCATGACTGTTTTCTTAATCCTTACTTTTTAGTTTTTGAAAAAAAATTATCTGAGTAACTGGTTCTAGCATGAAAAGATTCATAGGTCTGAATTCGAGTATTGCTTAAGAGCTGTTCTCCTGGACACTGGGTTCATGAAGGGAAGTTTTGACTACAAAAAACACAGACTTAGAGTCACAGACTATAAGAAAGGTGGCTGTGAACAACATTAGAAATGCTTTTATGCAGAGTTTTGCTTAGGTGAAATTTCAGTTCCTGTATTATGAAAGGTTCCTCAGCATTGCTACCTATCAGTATGTTATCCAAAAAGGTAGGAAATTAGACTTCTGTCTGATGGGTAATTTGTTGTATCATCCACGTGCCAAATGGTTGGTCTGGGAAACGCAGCCTGCAGAAAGAGCCTGGTTTAGGCCAAATGGCAGGATTGCTCTTGCTCATGAGCTTCACTGAAGTGCCTTTCTGATGTAGCTGCCATCTCACTGCACCCCTGGCAATGGCACACCAAGGCACCATTGGGCTCTTCTGGCAGGGAGACAGTGCCTTGGGTTGTGGCCATCAGGAAGAGAGCAGTGAATCTCCTCGTGAGTGGCTTCATCCACATGAGTGTAACATCAGCAACACATCAGTTATCCAAGAGGGCCCATAGCAAAGGGCTGGGTGCCCTCAGCATCCCCTGCTCTGTGGCATCTGGACACTGAGGATCAGGGTGCTACAAGCTAGGTGTGTACAGTAGAGAAGAGACTGCATGAAGCCCTGTCTGTGGGGCCACACAGGCAGGTGTCTCTTGCATAAGAGGTCATAAGGTACCACAGGGCAATTCCTTGGCATGTGCTTCAGTCTCTAAATACCCAGCAAGGTGAGTGCAGACAGAAACCTGCATGAAGATGAGTGCTTGGAGACAAGCAGGGAGGGACATGCACTATCATCTTGCTGCAGAAGTTGGAGTTAGCAAGATGATAAAAAGCAACCAAGCCACATTTTGTTCCTCCACTGCTATAAACGTGATACCAGTGACAGATTTGTCTCTCCACCTCCCAGCCCAAAAGCCTCCCAGGGACTGGATTTCTCTCCCAAAACTGCTCTGGTTGGTGGCCCTTTACTGCAGGGAAATTACTCACAGAAGAAAAGACCTTTGGGTCAAACAGAAGGCCAGAGATTTTAAAGCCCTTGCAGTAAAAAATATTGAAGGGGTTTGTCATCCAGTGGCTTTTGAGCAAACGTCTCTCCATAGGTTTCTTCATTTTCCATCAAACAGGCTGAAATGTTATGAGATCTTCTTAAGGAATACCTACAGCAAGCAAACCTCCCTATGTGTTGGTACAGTCCTTATCACAAAATGCCTTGCTGCTGCCACTGTGCAATTAAAACAGGGATAGAAAACCCAGTGCCCTTGCTGCTGGACTTTTCTTCTGTCAGATTATTCTTCTGCTGATTTAGTGAGTTAAATCGTCTGGATGAAGAGACATGCTGTTGGAACTAAGGTGCTGTAAGCAGTGAGAGTAGCTCCTGCAAGAGATGAAGGGAGAAGAGAGGCTGTTCTTGGTGGTATCTGAGTCTCAGCTGACATGGCTCTCATCCCTACATGCTATTCTGTCCTCTGTGCTGTGGCTCATCCAGTCAGTGAGAGGATGAATCAGGAAATCAATTGAAATGATGGGATGGTCACTTTTCTCTTTTTCTTGGGGGTACTTCTGCCAAAGTTGCTTCCCTGATCCAGACCACTGCATGGCTCTATGAAGAGCTGTGTAGGCAGACACAGCAATGTGGGGAAAAGCAGGGCAGAGTTTGCTTAACTCACTTTTGCTGCTAAAAAAGCATTCACTACACTGGAGCCTCATAGACCAGACCTGAAGCTAAATTTTATTTTTCTAAGAAGGCATCTGTTCAAGTAAGCACTGATGTTTTCTGTGGAGTCAGCAAAGAAAAGGCTTTTGGTGGCTTCCAGGTCCTGTTCCTTTAGGTTTAAATGCCTATGCCATGTGGACTGCATTTTGCTGTATAAACAGTAAGCCACAGTAGAGGTACTTTTGAGGTCTATGTGATCATGTTACTTCCAAGTGGTGGCAGTAAATACAGCCACACATCTTTATACTGCTGCATGAAGGTGGACATGTGGCTGGCTGCCTGTAGGTATGGAGTGTCTGGATCTTTATGGACTGCACAGAGCTCCTTTGACACTGTATGTCCAGATATGTTCCATGAATATTCACCCTGGCACAGCCAGACATCCTGAGGTATGATCTGAAGGGTACATCCATTTCCACGGAATGTCTGGATTTGTATCTTGTCTTAGCCATTAGCTAAAAAAACGTAATATACCTCCAAAATACAGCTGTAACTGCATCAAAAGTTTCTTAGTTTTTTTAAACTGATTGTGATTTCCTTGGGCATTTGCAACATTACTGGGGCATTTCACTGAAAAAAAAAAGAGCTTTTTAATATGCAGATGCCACACTCATCTGTTTCTGATTAGTTACAGATTCAGATAAATTAATTTGATATTATTGATGTCCATCTTGTTTATTCCTCCTGGATCATCCATAGCAAGAGGTAAAAATCACTGCACTTGTGGTAAAACATAATTTTGCTCCTACAACCTAGTAAGGTTGAGCACAGCTGGTGTTCTACCAGGAGAATTGGTCTTTATGAAACACAGCCTTGTTCCTTGCAGTAAGGTGAGCCTGCTGGTCATGCCTTCTGCCTCTGGCCCTCCTGCTGACCCCAGGTGTGCCATCCCTCCTGGATAAAGGGTCTCAGCTCTGCTGCACAGGCACATACTGCCTCCCAGCACCTGCAAGGAATTAAGGAGCATTAAAATACTCCCTGGAGCCTGTCGCTCATCATACAGTCGACACAAAAGCCCAAATTCCTTTCACATGAGAACACGGGTACATCTGCTTGCAATCATCTTCCTCCAGGCAGACGGCCTGATCAAGCAGAAATGTGATTCTCCACACTTAGTCCAAGGAGTGCTGGGTAGACGCCTACAGCCAAGGGGCTGGGATTTGGGAGAGTCAGAATAAACGCGCCTTTCACACCCGGCATCCCCAGCAGTCCAGTAGCTCCTGCGCTCACAGCCTTGGTCACTTCTTGCTCTTCTTGCAGGAGGCAAGACATACTGAAATAAAGAGAAACTTGTTCTGTGGCAGGAAAGGTAATTTCTTCTGGCCAGACATTTTGGAAGGAGACAGGAAGCATATTACATTAAAGGTAAACTGATAAAATATTTGTCTGCTGGAGGAAGGGGAGGAATGTCAAAAACATGTCAGTGATCTTTAGAAAAAGTTATTGTGGTGTCTTACTCCTTCCCTGACAACAACTGTGGGGTGTTGTAGATAAATGTTTAGCCTTCAGTGGTCTATAGCCTCATGAAGGGCATTTTCCTTGCTAGAAGGATGCTATTTGTCCATCTGTGCACATGTGTGTGTGCACACCAGGGTATGGATGCCTCCTCTGCACCAGAGGAAATGGCTGAAAATATTAGAAGTGAGTGGACATAGAGGGGATACTAGCAAAGTCTCTGGGAATGCTGTTGTTTGTCTCTTAATTTCTTTATTATAGCTGACCAAAGGGGAAAAAAAAAAATCACTTCTTTAGTGGAAGGTGCAGTTTGTAGCACAGATGTGTTATGGTTTATGTACTTTTGTAGATTTGTCACATTCCATGTTAAAATTTTCATGCTGCTACTCAAGAAGACTGAAGAATGAATTTATAGTTACAATTAAGAATGCTATGTTTGGGCAATAAAGGGAGAGTATTTTTAACAAAAGCAAGCTTGACTATTGGGTTGTTCAGCTTCACTGTGATTACTGAAAGCAAGGGGAAGACAGCAGCTACAGTGTACTTTTAATCCTCAAATCTGATCATCAGTTAATACGTTTGTAAAGCCTTGGTTGTCCCACCTCCTCAGACTGGTTTTTACCAGCTCCTAGTCCAGATAGCCTGAGGACTGAAACCAGGTTTGCAGAAGGCTTGGGCACAGCAATGCAATTGTAGCCTCAGTGCCCCAAAGGCATGGGTGTCCCAGCTCAGCACAGCATCCCTACAGCTGGATGGATTAAAATGCTCAGAAGTGACAATTCACCACATCCCTGCAGGAAAGTGCTGTGCTGTCAGGCTAGGTAGGAGGACCTGGGGCAAGGCAGCCTGCTCTGTATGTGCTTTGGAGGCATATGGTTAAATCAGGCACGAGCTTCTCCTAAACTCTTTGAAATGAACTCTTGCCAAGACCTGACAAGGTCTTGGTTTCAGCTAAGCTGTATTCCTGGTCTCAAACAAGTGCCTGATAGAGAGGACAGCTCTCCAGAATAGGTCTTTGGGCATTTTTAGGAATCTATCTTGTTTAGGGAAGTTCTTAATATAAGGGTAAGGTGGAAGAACATCATCCCTTAACAAGCACAGGGAACAGTGATGGACAGACAATGTTTTAAAAAAAAACATTGGCATGCAGAGGTCTATGCACTAGTGTGCATGTTTGACCACAGCAGTTTATTTACATGCATTCACACATACATGCAGAGTTTCAAGGTGACTGTAGAATGATCAGTGCCAGTACATGAAAATTCAAAGAGAAACATCTACCTTTAAAAAACAATAGGAAAAAGCATTTATTTAGCACAGGCTGAAATACAGAAATGTTTGCATGCTGTGTTTGGCTTGATTTACTATAGGGAAGGCTTAACGACGTACTGAAGGGTTGTCTGTAAGAAACTGTGCGGGGTCTGCTGTTTTCTGGGGCTTCAATCCTGACTGTTCACTTGGGTGTTGCAACACACTGACTCTCTGTAATAAATCCATTAGGGTATTATTTAAAGGCCTCACACTCAATGTACTTTTTTAATATGGCTTCATTCCCTGTGAATGTTAATGCAGATATATGGAGATGAGAAGCTTTCTGATGACAGACACAGATGGGATGCCTTTAAGGCTGTGTCAACGGCCTCTGAAAATATTGATTGCCAAGTGTGGTTACTGAGAAAAGACACTTAAGCCTTTGGAACAGAACAGTTAACAGACCGTGAATCAAACCTGGATTTTCAGTTATAGGAAGGATAAGCCCTTATGTGAGTCCATCCCCATGGCAGTCAGCCAGTCTGATGGCTGGGTCTCAGTGCAGCTATAGGAAAATGCACATCTGTGTTCCCTTGCTTTGTGGAGGCTGTCTGTACAGAGAATATTCTTACCACTGATAGAGACTTCATCCTCAGCAGGAGGCACAAGCACAAGTCTTTACCATCGGGAGTGAATACAATTCGTCAGGCCCCACTCTTGCCCCTTGGTCTTTCTAATATGCTGCCCTACTGCCTTTAGCCTGCTCTGCTGCTTACTTGCAGCATCTCTGCTCCTCATAGCACTGTCTTAAGTCATCATCCTTTGTCAGGTACTGCCTTTGTCAGGTATTGCCATGCAATCGATGGGAAAATGGTGATGGTTAGGTGGAAGGAAAGTTGGCTTGGATGGAATTTTGGAATAAGTTTGGAGCAATCCATTTTATAGGTGATTTGTTAATGCACAAACTCTACACTACCATTTGTCTTTTCCTTCCTTTTATACCTGAGAGAGATGCATTGATTTTAAGGCTAGAAGACATCAGTCTGGGCTGACCATCTGTATAATTCAGATCCTCTATCATCCTTATATAAAGTCATGTTTCAGGATCAAGAAGAGTACCCGTGACAGAGACTGTTGTCAAGAACAAAAAACCCTCCCCTTGATTAAGAAATATCCACATAGTCCAAGACAATCCTTCAAAAGTTGTTTCCATGTTGACCAAGAAAAATGTCTTATACCTTCCACATGCTTGTCAACACTCATCTAAACTTTTCCCTCAGAAGTTAGACTCTGAGCCCATTACACATGAAATTAAGTTCTAAGTGCCCCAGAAGGGAGGCTGCTTCACTGCCTGTACATGCATCACTCATGCACAAAATTCAAATAAAAGTAAGCAAAATACATGTTTCATAACTATAATTGTTCTTGTCTACATAGTCTGAGGATAGAAAAGGCATATCCAACATATTTCTACACAGAGAATGTTCTTAGATCTTTGATTAACATTCCTAGTTTGTATTGTTTATTTACATGTAACAGTTTAGTTCTCTATAATGAGAGCTTGAAAATATATGATGTTTAAGTGAAAACCAGAGATGAACATAGAGAGACACCTTCGATGACATAAGAAGAGGTGGAATTTGTTCATAATGAAACTAAAATGAAGGTATTCTCTCAGCCTTTGTTTTAATCTGTTTCTATTTTTAAGCCTTGTCTGGAGTTGTCTGTGCACTTGCAGGGAAATCAATCTGTGTCTTGGACAGTGGGATCTCTCCATGGCTAGGGGAGACTGATTGTTTCACACATTGAGATTGTAGGTTTGACAGGAACTCTATAGGAATGGTGACAGCAGTGGAGATTTGAGGGATTTGGCTTCTTTACTAAAATATATACCTTATAACATATGTTCCTTTTTATCAGATAAAAATTCCTCTCTCCATTATGTATTCCTCTCTTCTTTCTCCTGTGTTCCTGTTTCTCTCTCCCTTCCCCTCCCCTCCTCTACCCTTCCCTTCCTTCCCCTCCCCTCCTTCTTCAAAGTATGACTGATATGTGCTCCCCATTTTCTCCTCATTGAATAAAAAAAGGTAGAAAATGTCCGATCTGCTCCTATTTACTCCCTGCTGTCCAGGGAAGTGGTGGAGTCACCATCCACGGAGGCTTTTAAAGGACGCATGGATTTGGCATTTAGGGACATGGTTTAGTGATGGACTTGGCAGTGGGAGATTTGTCATTGGACTCCATGATCTTATAGGTCTTTTCCTACCTAAATGGTTCATAGATTCTATCATGTTACCATCTTTGATTAACAAGCGATTATTAACAAGTGAAATTCAGGAAGAATTTCTTCACGGAAAGGTTTGTTAAGCACTGGAATGGACTGCCCAGGGAGGTGGTGGACTTACCGTCCCTGGAGGTGTTCAAGAAATGACAGGACATGGCACTTAGTGCCATGGTCTAGTTAACAAGATGGTGATCAGTCACAGGTTGTGCTCAGTGATCTTGGAGATATTTTCCAACATAAATGATTCTGTATAATTAGCAGCAGCAAAGTTATATTTCAAGTTGCATGCTGTCCCTGCATCTACATTAATCAACATGAAAATTAAAAGTTTTAGTGATCATCTTTAAGAAGATAATCCTAATCCAGTTATACTCTGAGTGAAAATAAACAATCTAATACCATTGTGTGGCCTCTCCTGATCTATCATATCATCATTACTGTGCTTGTGACATTTCTGTAAGGTACAACAAGTCCTCAAATGTTTGTGTGTTTACTCCTGCTGTATGGATAAATACTAACCTGGACACATGTGAGAGAAAGAGACTGGTGTCACCAGAGAACCACTGTGCAATGACTGTGCTCAGGTCCTTTCTGAAGCAGATTAACTTTCAGATTAAAGTGTATACCTAGTCTGGTCCGAAACAGAGTGATTTGACCAAAAATGGGGCTATGTTGCCCACCAGGGCATTTTTGATAGTGAGGAAACAACATGCTGGAGATGGACAGCAGTATATTAGCTCCTCTGTGCCACAGCCATTCTCCCTGGCAAGAGTTCTAGGGCATAAGAGCAATTATGGCAATGCTAGAGGAGCTCACAGGGACTCCACAGACCTATCTACATTAACAACTGCAGGCAGGTTCTTCTGTGTGGCTGATGGAGAGGCCAGCTTGACTTCGGGACTTGTGTAGTCCCAGTGGCAGGGGGAGAGCTAACGGGCCCTGCTGTAAGCTGGGTCCAGCCCCATGAACTTTAGGATCAGAGCCCAGTATCCTTCCCCTCCGTTGCTCACCATCAGGCCCAGGAGAGCAAAGAACTGGGGATGAAATATCCACTTTTCCAGGGGAGCCGTACAACAGTGTTTTGTGATATCCAGGCATAGCATGAGATTTAGTCTTTCTGAGATAAATGGGACTCTGTAGGGCTCTTGTGATTAAAAATACATGCGTGCATGAATACTTGTAGGGTGTGTGCCTAAACAATCACAACAGGTAAAAAATCTCCTCTCAAATTTCCATACCCTGCAGCCACCTGACTTTGAAGTCACTGGCATCCAAGGACAGCTGAGTGCAGTGGGGCTTCACAGGGGGAAGATTAAAGATGTTGCGATCTCTTACTCAGCAGCAGCAGCACGGACAGAGTACAGAGTGCATTCTCCTGGAAACAAACCGAACTGTAAATCAGAGAGGTAATCCAACATCAGATGAGCAAAAGCTGGGCTTGTTCACAGACAGGGCTTAGGCAGGGCATTGGTGAAACTGGGAAGCACAGATATAAAGTGGAGGCAGCAGGAGCGGCCACGGAGCAGATCAAGAGAGGTGTAAGGTCACATGTGATAACGTCGGGAAGACAAGTGAGGTTTCTGCTCTGATAACCTGAGAATCATGCTCTGAGCTGGGATGCTCTGCCTGTTATTAAGGCTCCCAAGGGCTTCTGTTTGACCTGAGGAGAGAGCAGTCACAAGTCCTCTGCTGCAGGTGACTCTACCATATTTCGACTGTTTGGGCAGACGTTTTGCATGCCATGGGCCTGCCTCAGGCAGGCTGGCAGTGTTGCTGAGAATTGTAGCCCATGTGATTCCTGCCTGCCTGAGAAGGCAGGCAGGGGAAAGCAGGTTGTTGTGTTTATGCTGAAAGTGCCTGAACATTGCTTTAGGCAATGTTCCAGCTCCTGTGCTTTGAAATGTGGGCTTCACACTGAGCCAGGGGTGGCAGCAGCTCTCTGGGATGCTCCTCTTTTCCTTCCCCCTGAAAATGCACCCACTTTCTCCCCTTTCAAATAAAGAAATATAGCTTTAAAGCACATGCTCAGTAGGCACATGCTGTGTCCCTGCAGGTCTCTGAGGCTCATGGCCATGCTGGTAAGATTGCAACAGAGATGTGCAGGGCATGCCCTGCTGCCCAGGCTATTGTGCATTGCTGCAGGGTCCTGGGACTGAGGCACAGAGAGAAGAACCTTGAGTAGATCTATCACAGATAAAACCTGTCACTGCCTCAAGCTCTTCGCTCCTCATCAAGCAAATTTTTCTCCTAGTAAACTTACCTGCACACACAGAAATCTATTCTGGAGCTCGCCCAAATTCAGCTGGCATCTGAATCACTGATAAGGGATCATGAAGATACTGATTTGTCCTTCAGGGACCAGTTTTAGGCATTGCTCAAGCCTCAAACACAAAACGGGAGAAGGAAGAAATCAGGCAGGATGGGATTGGTGTGGAGTCAGATTGCCTCTCTGCAGTCACCTGCTCTGGGGACAGTGCTTACCAAGCATCAAGTGAGCCCAACCCCTGGCTATTCCTCAGGGTGTGGTGGACATAATAACCCCCTCCAGCAAAAAGGAAAAGTTCTGTTTCACCAGTTTTGCCCCATTCCCACTTCTGGCCATACTCTCCCATTGTCTTCCTATTTGGCTCTAGCTCTTTGAAACCACCTGCCTGAGCTATCACCGCTCACTAGTCTTAATGGTAACAAACCCAGCAGGCTGAATTGGCTTCAAAATGTACTAGAGATGGTAAGGGTAGAGAGAGGATGAGGTAGCAAGGGGCAAAGAGACCTCCCCATCTTGGTGGTAGCACCACATTGACTTCAGCTCTTAAGTGTAAGGCAACAGCACAGGAAGCACAACCTGGTTTCCTGCCAACCTCCAACTGGTACTGGGCACTGAACTGTGGGTTGCAAAGGCTGGCTCCTATTTACAGAGGAAGAAACTCATCTGCCAAGAGGTTTAGGGCTGCAGGTGGCAAGAGAAGATATATTCCTCCAGATGTGACTGAAGGTGCCCAAGTGCTTGTAGGTGGCTGGGTTTGCAATAAACTCATCTTCTCGCAGCTGTCCCTGGTCTTGAGTGAGTTGCTGATGTGATGGTGCTGGGTCCCCAGACCAGCTTTCTGGTGAAGCTCGAGGGAGGAAATAATGCTGTCATGATGAGGGCCTCAGAAGATATGACAGGCAGAACATGGCTTCTGGCACTGGTGTTGGACACTCTTCAGGGAAGGACTGGATGCCTGTGAATAGCACATGGTCACTGATGACATGATGTAGCACAAGGTCATATTGGTTTTTAGGTATTTATATAAATAATGCCCACTCCAACAGAAGGCCCAGAGTTTTGGAGAAGGAACAGAAATATGTACAAACCGCTAAGACAGCAATGATGTGTAGGAAAAGGGATGCTCAAACCAAATTGTTAAATTTAAGATTTTTGAGACTTTGCATTTCCTAATCTTTGAGTAGGTGCAGCCTGTTTGTTGGGTGGATTTGGGGCTTTTTGTTGTTGTTGTTGTTGTTGTTGTTGTTTTTTAAGAGTGTGTGTACGTTATGGATGTGAATAATAAAATAAGGGAATGACACAACTAAAAAATAGCTCAGAAATAAGAGTTCAGGAAAAAATGTTTTGAAACATAAAAAATAAGAATCCCAAGAGACAGCAGTAAAAGAAAGAATGATTTTAATGAAATCAAGGCATGATAAAAAGACAGGTATTAATGTACTACAGTATCTCTCCATCTCCCTTCCTCTTAAATCTGGCACGCAGGCTTGCTATATACTTCCAGGTTTATCCTAAAAGGATACTGGAGGCAGTGGAAGAGAGAAAGGAGAAGGATTTCTTAGAGAGAGAATGTTTTTATCCCTCTGTGAAAAGGAAGCAGACATGATCAGATAACGTTGCCAAACTAATCCGCTTCTCACTGTGCTTATTACCAGAGTAATAGGGTTAATTCTGCAGCAAGGACAGCAAAATACTGTTATTAAATGAAGAGAGGAGGAAGGACAGACCAACAGACACTATTTCTTATTTGACAGGCTCAGACAGATGCTGCAAAAAATATCAGCAGTAGCCAAGCACATGGGAGAAAAAGAACACCAACATCTTTATTTTAAGCTATTTTCTATGTAAAATATGAGGTCTAATTTTTATTGCTAACATGGGCCAAAGTAATGGTGTAGCCAGTTGAGATGCAATGGCAGAAATGTGTCCCAAATTTTGTGTCAAGGTCAAGGAGTCTCTCAAATAAACTTTGCCTAAAGAAAAAGTGTTTGCCCTGGCACTTGGGGCTGGTTCTATCACTGTCAGGACATGTCTAGAGCAGTGGAAGAAATAGTATGAAACTCAAAATGTCAACTTACTGATGATTTAAATATTATTCCTTCTGCTTGGAAGAAAAAAAACTCATGCAGTTTTCTTGGAACAGGCTGCAGAAAACAATCTGGAGTGCCAAGTGCCTCTATCCTAAGGTTACAGAGCAGGCCAGTATGTCTGGGAGATTTTGTAAAAACCCCATTAGCAGAAAGTAATAATTTTCTGGGTGTTGGGAGTGCTGTTCGATGCTGCCATGTTCTTGATCAAACGGATAATTTTATTGGATTGTAAAAATCTACATGTGCTTCTCCGCAAAAGATGAAATGTCATCTCCTGCAATCCCTGGACAACTTACAATTTATCTATTTGCCCACTAAGTTATGATGATTATTTTATCATAAGTCTCATATAATGAGACTTATGGGGGTGGTTCTTGGAAACCCAGCTTTCAAAGACCTGTGATTATATAAGCATTTAATCTACAATGTATTTAAGAACGTTATTGTGTTGAAATGATTGAAAACATGAAACCTAATAAAGGAAGAAGGAAATAAGCCAAGATCAATCTTCCTAATGCATTTTTTTTTGTGCTTGGAATTACTGAATATCCTTGAATAGCCATTACTGATACTATTTCTCACATTTTAATGAATAAAACACAGCTCTCTCAGCAGCTACTGTGGTGAGATGCAAAAACAGAGGAATCTTTTTTTACTAAATTTTAGGCAAAATGTACAATAATAATAATAATTATAAAATTAAACACTTAAAAATTCAGGATGCTTTGAGGCAGAGATTTCCTCTCCCCCAGCCCACCAGCTGAATAGCCACACATACCCACATCACTTTAGGTACCTGCAGAAGTTGCTGGGCTTAAAACCACTATACATAAACTCAGAGATCACACAGATGAAATGGCATAGCTCAAGCAGTCACCAGACACATAGCAAGTTGTAGAGCTATTTAGCAAACCTGGAGTCTTCTTTGCTTAGCCCAAAAATTGTACACAAAGTTCTGCAGGCTCCAAAGACCAAGCTGCCAGCAGCAGACTCAGCTATCAGAATTTCTCTGTCTTCAGTGATCTCCTTGCCTTGTTCCTGCCTGTAGTTTCTCAAGGTCAGGCTCAGAGTAGTTTCTGTTGGATTGCTCCCAGATTTTTGCCTCAGGCTTGCAAGACCATAGTCCTCAGTCTAGCTCCATGCTAGAATGTGATGAACCTGCCAGCTCCAGCAGCCTGCTATCCTGCCAGAGACATCCCTCCCATTCGTGGTCCCCATTATGCTATCAGGCTTGATGGAGTTTACACCGTGTGTGAAGAGGCCCTGCTCATTCCAGAGCTGTCTGGGCAACAGTCCTGCTGACAGCATTAATTAACATCTTTCAATAAAATTTCAGCACCAAGAGTCTACTATTGTCACCAGTGGTGATGAAAGACATTTAACTGAATGACATCATTACTGCAGACTTGCTTACCTGGTGCCCATGGGAATGCTGCCTAACCATCCTAGCAGAGAGCTTTAAGCACTGGCATGCCAGTGGAGGCGAACCAAGCCCTAAGACAAGCCTTAAACTCATCCATGTTTTAAAGAAAGCAATGTTACTGCTGAAGGAGAGATCCCAGAAAAACACTGCATTATCCAAGTTGCACACAGAGTGACTCTGTTTTCTCATGTTAAACAGCAGAAAGGGGTAGGTACCACAGGCATGTCAATACACTTGGATATTCACTTGGGGGTAAATAGTTCAAATAACAATGCAGAAAAAAATATATCTTACTACATTACCAGGGCAACAGTACCTTAGTCCTAAAAATAACCTGAAAGAAATAAAGATTGCTACTGGGAAAACACCAGTCCCCTTTCACCCCTGCCTTTGAAAAGAAGTGGTGTTATATTTTTACACAACTTCTTTACTTTGTGTCAAAAACTTCTGTCCCCTGAACTGAGAAAGTGACCTCTTCTGGGGAGACACTGCACTCAGTTTAAACCTGAGCATTATAGTCTCCTGTCAATCACTTCTTCCATCTCTAGAGCAATGATTTTCTACAATAACCTTGTACTTGAGTCAATCCATTCTCCGGTTTTCACCAGATTGCATTTTATCCCAGCAGTTTCTTGAGTGATATATTTGGTATCCAGAGGAGGTTCTGTGCTTTCTATTCCATTGACCCAGAAGCAAAAATCACCTGAAGTTCTGCACAGCCCCAGCTCCCACACAAGGTTTGTTATAAACCACCCAGCTGAACAAAACATCCTTTGCCACTACCAGTATAGCAGTAAACCATGAATATTCATGAATTATTGCCCTGGTTTTATGAATTATCTCGATCATAGCTTTTACATGTAGCCTTGCATATGTGCTTCACTTCTGTCCCTTCCAGCTATATTCTGCAAATACCTATCCAAAAACCTCAGGTGGTTTTTGCAAACAGGCTGTCAACGTTAAGCTGATGAAAGAGTGCACTGATTCAGAAAAAGGGGCGTTTGCTCCAACGCACAGTGCTGTCTGCTGACACTTGGAGCATGGAGCTATAGGGAAAAATCACTCAGAAGCAATGACAGAAAAGACAAACTCATTTTGATTCACAGTTGTGTGGGAGTTAAGCCAGGACCCCAGCTTCCTATGGAAGAGTTTCCATCACAGGGATTTGGAAGGTGCTGCTTCCTCCTGCTTTGCCTCTGGGGAAAGATGTGACTCCTGCAGAGAGCAAGAGGCACTTTGGCTTAAGCAACTGCATGGCTTTTTTAAGCTGTTGCTGCTGCTGCTTCAGCTGAGATCACAGAATCACAGCAACCATAGAACGGTTTGGATTGGAAGCAACATTAAAGAGGATCTTGTTCCAACCCCTCCCTGCCATGGGCAGGGACACCTTCCCCTAGACCAGGTTGCTCGGAGCCCCAGCCAACCCAGCCTTAAACACTTCCAGGGCTGAGACATCCACAACTTCACTGGGAAACCTGTTCCAGTAAAACTTCTTCCTAATATCTAATCTAAATCTACTCGGTCTGAAGCCATTCCCCTTGTCCTGTCACTACATGCCCTTCTGACAAGTCCTTATATAAAAGATGAGCAGATATTTCAGCATTAGCTCAAGGGTGCTGGGGAATGAAGGGCAGCAAGGGAAAACCTTTGAGTGCAGGTCCAAGTAATTTTTTCACAAGGGGAAAGATCCATGGGGCAAACAGGAGCGGTTGCATGAAGCAGCATTCAGGCTGAGGCTGGGGCACTGCTGAGGGACCAACTCATGCTGGTGATTCTTCTGCATTTTTTGCTGAGTGATAAAGCCAGCCATGGGATCTGGTCCCACCCCCACAATTAGCTGTGTCTGAATAGCACTGACAGGTCACACATCTCATCACAGGGAGTTGCCACACCACTGCACAGCTCCCTCAGTGTGCACTCCTGTATCTGTATGTATACATACATACATATTTAATATACATATTTATATACAATCACAATATGCACAGTATGCAGTGTGTGTGTGTGTGTGTGTGTGTGTGTGTGTGTGTGTGTGTATTCAACTGCAACTGATCTGTAACTGATCCTTGTATCATAAAGCTAAGACCTCAGCACTTGCCAGATTTCTCACAAGTAGTTTACAGAGAGAGCCCAGCTCTACCTTGTTCTACTCTGGCACAGGTTCAGCAGGAGGTGAGATGCTCGTAACGGCCTCCTGAGTGTTGTGGGTCTCTGCTGTGAGGGAAGAGAGAGGTTTGTGTCCGAGGACGGGTAAGAAATTCACTAGGAATTCATCTGGGGTGTTTCTGGCATCTGCAAGGGAACAAACTGAAATATTTATTAACTGAGGAAAGGTTAAATCTGAATCAGTAAAAGAGAGAGTAAGTTTAGGCACCAGTACCGCTGACAGCTCTTTACCATTCCCACTGGACTGATTACGTGTAACACCAAACAAAGGCGGTGCTGGCAAGTGGCCGAGCACACGGGTGGGTGCCCGGTCCTGCCCAAACGAATCTCCCCGCACCTCGAAGCGCAGGGTGCACAAGCCCACGGAATACCCCACGCGATGCCAGGGAACTGCCGGGGCCGGGAGCGCTCCCTCCGGACCCGCCCTCTCCCGCCGGCCCGGCCGCCTCTCCGCCCCGCCTCGTGGCGTCGGGCCCATTCCCTGCGCTCCGGCTCCTCCGCCCCTGCCTCCATCTCCATCCTCTCCGTGTCCTCCTGCACAGGTGGGTCTCCTCGCCTCGCCGCTCCAGCCGCGATGCCGCCGCGCCCCCTCGGGGCCCTGCCCGGGGCTCCCCTGCTCCTCCTCCTCCTCCTCCTCCTCATCCCGCTGCTCTGCGCGGCCCCCGGTGAGTGAGCGCGGCGTGCGGGATAAGGGGCTGAGGGAAAGCATAGTCTGGCACGTCCTGGGGAGCGGGAAAAAGCCTTTGCCTGGCATTCCACGTGGGGTAGCACTTTCGGACGCCCCAAAACTTGTGCAAGTTGGGCATCTTTTTTAAAAGGTTTGCCAGTGAACTAAAGCATTTCGGAGAAGTCGGGCGCTTGCAGGTCTCCTGTTGCGCTGCCGGATCGTGGGTTAATGCCTTGGGGATCAGCAGGATGAGTGCTTCGATGCACTTTGGGGGCAGACTGCCAGGCTGCCAGACAACTTTGGAGCAGTTAGCATGGCCCTCACCCAGTGACCAGGGTTTCGTGCTGCCTCGGATGCTGGTACTGGCACCAGCTGTGGTTTTCTGATGAAAAATATAAATTACCTGGTGAGGAAGGCCAGTATCATGGTTATGTTGCCAAGAAGATCTGGGGAGGGGATGCTGGATTGTCAGAAGCTTCCCTGTGGTATGTGTTGCGCTTAAATGTGGAAAAAGGAGCAAAGTGAAGCGCTGGGAGAAACTTGTCTCTTTTGCCTGTTGATCTGGAGCTATGACAAAAATAATTCTGGTATTTTTTGAGAAATAATCTTTATGTTGTTATTTCCTTCTCAGTAAATGCATGTGCTTTATTTTTATATGTCTAGATGTTCCAAGGGGAAATAAGCTTAAACTGATGCTTCAGAAACGAGAAGGTAAGTAATGAAGCAGCAAAATGCTTTCCTTTATTTTTCCTTTGAGTCAGTTGCTGTCAGCTGAGGCTGCTGCTGTGGTGTCTCGGTACCTCCAGCCCAAGGAGAGCACATGGAGCAGCAGGCTGCAAGCACACAGCCACTTTCACTACGTACCACACCAAAACCCCCCACTTGGACAGAGCCTGTGCCTTCATGCCTGTTTGGGACCTGGTATGGGCCAGGCTCTGCTTACTACAGCCCACTCCCAAAACCGGGGTTCCCAGCCTCCCTTTTCCTCTGTGCAGTGCACAGCACCCACCTTTCCCAGTGTACGCATGGCAGACGTGGCATTTATCTTGTTCATTCTGGGAAGTCACAAGCTTTTCTGAGGAATTATAATGCATGGAAATTGTGCTGGCTCAGGCACAGAGAAGAAAATGTGCAAACCTGGCTTGCTTATGATGCCTTGACTTGTTCTTTTAGTCTTCTTGGCCCCACATGTGCTTCCTCTTTGGAAGACTGCTTTCTTATGGAAGAGATGATAGGCCCAGCAGTCAAATGCACAGAATGGCTTGCTGGTTGAGGGAAGGGTGTGGAAATCATGCCAACTGGGAACAAGCAGCACCGCAGCAGATGAAATATCCCAGAAGTTTTGATCACCTCCCCTCAGCCTGCTCTATTGCTGAACCAAAATATTTATACCGCCACAGAGGGGACTCATTTTCTGCAAGCCTGCCTGATTTCTCACTGTTTTTCTTCTGGCACCACCTGCCCTAAAATATGTATCCCATTCACATCTGTTTTCCTTGTGTGCGTGTTCTCTAGGTCACCGTTCTGCAGTGTTTGCGTGCAGACAGGAGCCATCCACACCCTCCCTGCTCCCCAGCATTAGGCCACTTGTTTGCTGGGTTCCCCTGGGACCACCAAAGGGGAAACTTTTAGAGCAAGCAGACCACATGGTTTAGACCAGGAAGAACTGCAAAGCCTTGAAGGAGGGAACGTGCAGCCCCTTTAACGTCAGCCTTGCTCCCCTTTTCTGGTTGGTTTCTAAAGTGAACAGGCCAAGAGCACGGTACTGCTTCCCTTGCTGGCAGTGTCCCTTGTGCGAGGCTTATTCATGGGACATTTGCTCAGCTGTCCCTCCTCCCAGTAATAACACCCAGCTCACCCTGAGTTATCAGTTTCCAGCTCATCCTCGCAGGACAGCCTACTGTTTCCCACTCTTCGTGCAACAACTCATCTATCACTTTTGTCTCTTGAATCGCCTGCTCACTGCAGTCCTTTGTCTCCCTGAGAGTCCGACCAGCTCCTACTTCAAAGGTTTTCACATCTCCACTTGACTTCCCTCCCTGTCTGCCCCAGTCTCCTCCCTTGCAATCCCCAAAACCCCCATCCACACCCATGTTCCTGATTTCTCCCTCATTCCAATGAACACTGAAGCCAAGACATTTCTCCTACTCCCCCAAGTGTGTCTTGTTTCACAGGCAGATCAATACCGGGTTTTATCATTTCTGTGTGTGGCTGGGGGCTGGCCAGTCACAGAATCGTAGAACTGCAAAGGCTGGAAAAGATCTGTAAGACTGAGTCCAACTACTTACCCAGCACAGCCGTGTTCACTACTAAACCATGTCCCCAGGTGCTACATCTACATGTTTTTTGAACACTTCCAGGGATGGTGATTCCACCACTTCCCTGGGCAGCTTGTTCCAATGCCTGACCTTCCTTTCAGTGGAGGAATTTTTCCTAACATCCTGTATAAACCTTGCATTACTTGAGGCCAGTTCTTCTTGTCCCGTTTGAGTCCTCACATCCATACCTTTTGGGGGTACATAAATTCCTCTAGCAGCCACAGCAAACTGCCTGACTCTTAGGCATGGAGCAAGCCAGACAGGCACATCTGGGTCTCCCAGGCTGAGGACATTCCCATGCACCCACCACGCAGTGTGCTATGAAAGCCTAATGGGCTTTTATTTTCAGGCATAGAGGGCATTTAGTAGCACTCATTATTTCAAAGCTACTTTCTTACACAACAGATTTTAAAAATCTTTCTTCAGCCTGAAAAGTTAGCAGTGTTTTTCCAGCTTCCTCAGGTTTTTTAACTTCACCTGTCATCTTCTTTCCAATTTCTGCAACTGCAGCGCAGAGAGGCCAGTCTTCTGTTCTCTCCTCAAAGCACAAACACATTGTGTATATGCTCTTTGGGTGTATACATTTAAATTCCTCACTAAGCTGCTGTCTTTGAGCTCAGAACAGCTTTTTGAAAATCCAGGAGAATGAGGGTAGCTGAGAAATCCTATTACATCAGTGATTCCTGGGTTTATTACTGTACTCTGCTACAGTCATAGCACTGGCAAGCACAAAGGTGATGGCATGACGTGAGAAACATTTTCTTACTTGCTGCAAGCAGTACACTTCAGGCTGACCAAAAATTTCCTGGCATGCCTTTTGTGTGGGGGAATTAATTTCAGCCCCTGTTGCTGCAAAGCCTGAGGTGTCAGTGAAGGAAACGGCAGCCAAGGAGTTCCTGAGCAGCCTGAGACGCCAGAGGCGCCAGCTGTGGGACAGAAGCCAGCCTGATGTACAGCAGTGGTACCAGCAGTTCCTGTACCTGGGATTCGATGAGGCGGTGAGTATACGGAATGGTGAGCAGCATGGAGAAAAGGCTCCGGGGAAACCTCATTGTGACCTTTCAGTACTTACAGGGAGTTTATAAAAAAGAGGGAGAGCAGACAGTGATAGGACGAGGAGGAATGGTTTTAAACTAAAAAATAAGAGATTTAGATTAGATATTTGGAAGAAATTATTTACTCACAATTATTTTGTTACTTGTGCTGAGGCATGAGAGCAGGTTGCCCAGAGAAGTGGTAGCTGCCCTATCCCTCTAAGTGTTTAAGGCCAGGTTGGATGGGACTTTGAGCAATCTGGTGTAGTAGAAGGTGTCCCTGTCCACGGCAGGGGGGTTGGAACTAGATGATCTTTAATGTGCCTTCCAAGTCAAGCCTTTCTGTTTGGTCAGAAAGGCTTCTATAAGGGAGGGGTTTAGACTGAGCAGAGGCAAATGAGGATGCCCAGCCACGGGGGCACCCAGGGAGAGGCTGCCCTGCTTCTGTACACAGAGACTGAGATTTCTTCTTTTAAAGTAGTAAATGTCACACAGAAATATTAGCTCTCTTGTTAAAGATTCCTGCAAAATGTTATTAGCAGAAAAAGATTTTGTGTAGAGTTCCTGCCTGCTATCAGAGGTAAGCTTAATAAATTGCAATTGGGCATATGAACAAAGTCTGCTTTGAGAAATAAATGGCCAGACTCGAAGCAATCAATCGTATTTCAGGAAATTAATTTGTCAGCCTCAACCTAATCAGCTTGCTTTTAAACACGCTCAGAAATCCACACCACACTGGTTATGATTGCCATTGCTCCATGAAATCGCACTGTCATCACGTACCTAATGCACACATGTGCCTCCTTGGTGTGGGCAGCTCCTGACCACCACCTACACCAGCAGCTGAGCCTTGAATCCAAATGTGAAAGGAAAACCATTTGATAATATTCAGCCAACCTCCCTTCAAAAGAGAAGGATACATTTTTTAAAAACAGTTAATTTGTAAAAACACTGGAGTGTAATCAAGCTCTGCACAGAGCTCTACTAAATAGATGCTGAAATAAGGCAAAAAAAAGTGCCTTTGGTTGCAGTCCCACATGTAGCATCATTTCTACTTTTAATAAGGGATAAAAATAGTTATAGATGTTGAATTCTTGGCTTCTGTCAGCTGCATGAATATGTTTAATGAGATTGCATTGGAACAGGCAAGCTGGAGAACATTTTAGACCTTCATGCTATGTGGATTGCTTAGAAGATGAATGCACTCATTTTCAAAGCTGTAACAATTAGAAAAATAATCCTTTGCTTGAGCTGAAATAATGAAGGGTGCTTTTTTTAATTCTCCTGGACATTATGTGGATAGAAGTCACTTTTTAACAGCATGGCTATATCCCCCTCCATCAATAGGAATAGAAAAAAAAACAGGAAAAGTGTTTTATACATCAGAAACTTAAGACTGGGGGCAAATACCAAAAGTAATAAAGACAAGCCATGCAGAAAAAGTGAATTGTCCTCAGAGTTCCTGTGTGTATTTCAAAAACTGAAATGAGGCCTGTTGAGGGATACAATGAATCCACTTAGTAGGTTTGAGTATTAAGGCACAGTTTTAAGAATGAAATAACTGTTTGTTCCAGCAAAGGACTTGGGTCATACTTATCCATTGTGTATTTTGCAAAACTTTTTTTTTTTTTATTTTTCAAATCTCAGCCAAAAAAATATTTCCGAAGAGTCATTCATATGGAAAGGCTTTGGCTTGGCAAGTATCTGAGATCCTTGCACACTGTTTTTCCTCTGCTGTTTTGCGCAGAATTGGACTGCTTATTGCATTTCCATAGCTAGAAGGCTGCACTGTACCTTCATTTTTACCCATGCAAGGTGGGCGTGAGAGATCACAGACAGAAAGCAAAAGCTTGTTGCACCCCAGTCACGGACATAACAACTAAAGGCATGGGACAAGAGACAACTAAACCTTTAGATTTTTAAGTGCAAAACATTAAAATGGTTTTACAGTCCACCAATGACAAGGTAATAGAGGTATTACAGATGCTTAGTGCACATCTCAGTTGAAGGCATGCTCACATGCAACACTTTAGAGTGGGCAGAGGGTGTAGGGGTGGGTGGCAGGTGGGGTTGGGCAGGACAATTCCTGCACTCGGGATCCTGATAATCCCACAGAGAAGGCAAAACGTCTCGAAACCTCTTAGATCAAAAGATTTAATTTATGACAAATGTGCAAAGGATCCAAATTTCTACAAGAGGCGCTTGCACCACTTCTGTTTCATCTCATCATTGTAAAGTTTCAGACTGGAAAGCAAATGTCCCCCCTCCCCCTTTTTTTTTTTTAAATTTATTTTTATTTTTGGCAGAAATTTGAAGATGACATCTCCTACTGGACAAACTTAGGGCGTGCTCGTAATGAATATTATGGTGGGTACTACCAGCACCACTACGATGAAGATTCTCCAATTGGCCCACGAAATCCACACAGCTTCAGGCACGGAGCAGGCGTCAACTACGACGATTACTAATGTCATTTATCTTACTATAGCTGGTGCCTGTAGGGCTGCACTGGGCAAAAGTGAGTCCTCCCTCAGTCAGAATGACCCCGCTTTCTTTCTATTTGTGTCAAACAGCAAGAGTAAAGGAACTGCCAGACTTTGATGAAAGCAACGTGACTTTAACTACCATTACTTAGTAGTACACTATATATAAAGTGTTATAGAAATAAAGCTTTTTTTGATAAAATAAGCAGGTTGCCATTATTCAGTAGAGTTTGTAGCAGCAAGTTTAATTCCAACTGTATTACTACAGATTTCTTTGTAAAGGGCACTTTCATTTGCTCTCCTACAATCAATTGCAAAATCACATTATATCATCTACTTTGGCATATAGAATACATAATATAAGCCAGTATACTTAAGATGTGCCTGCTCGTTCAGATTTTTATCAACAAATAAATCCAATTATTCTTGGGGGAAAAGAAAAAAAATTCCTCTCAATTGAAGTGTTGCCTTGTTTCCTCTTCTGTTGTTTCCATACCTACTGCACCCAGCCTGTATGACATGGCACTTCTACAGCTCCTGTTGGGTCAAGGACAGATATTCACAAAAGCTAAATTAAGTGCAGAGGAACTCGCCTACCTACAAAGCTTGTGAAAACATTCTCTAGGGAATGGTCTCAAGGCATGAACCTGACTTCAGATGTAATTGCTGAAAGGCAGAGCATCTAACCTGAGTGGCCCCAACCCCTCCCAGACACGATAACCCGAAGGTTATCTTTGGTGAATATTCCCCTTTTTGTCCATTCCACTTAGCATCAAGCTTTCAGCTGAGCTCAAACCAACAAGCTAAGCTATTTAAAATGAAGTTAGTATCAGACAGCATCCAACACAATCCCCTGACATAATTTCCTACTGTGAAGTTCCCTCTACCTCCAGTTCAAACTGGAATGTATGTGCATTAGTCTGAGTATCAAAATATATCAGAGACTAGGCATCTGTCAAGGAAGGGTTGTTGGTGGCATCACGTATGTTAAGAACCCCAAAATACAACCAACTTTTGTACTACAGCAACGTCATCCATTATTGTAGAAAAGCACTCACGGAGATCTAAGCCTAGGAGGGAGATTTCGGCTGTCAGGGGCTTCAGGAGGAGCTTGGCAGGGGAAAGCACTGCTAGTTCTTGATAAATATAGAGGACTGGGAAGGGACAGGTGAGGAAGGCTGGCTCCATGACTTCTAGAATTGAAGAATCAGGATAAAGAGAGATGAAATGGTTTCCTCCAGAGCAGTCAGAGAAGACAGCCTGGATGCTTTAGCTGTCTGTCATCTGAAGCTTACAAGAAATTTCCAAAGCATGGATCATGGCAACACCATTCTTTACACTTCTTTCTTAACTCTGTTTCCTAATCTTCCACTTAAAGCCCTCACTGTGTGATGGACTGGTGTCTAGGAGAGGCAGCCCAGCACTATCCAGCTCCTTCCAGGAACGCTTCCAGGGAGATAGCTCTTTGCTGAGGGAGTCAAACGGAACAAACATATTAGTCACTTCTCTGCATTCACAGATACGTGCTAGCCTAACATGCTCCAAACCCTCAGCTTTCCCAAGGCTTGCTCTTAGCATCCTTGCCAGTTTAATTGATTTAAACTGGTGTGTTTCCTTGGTAGAAAAGCCTTTATTCCAAATACAGAATAATCCCATTCTGAGTCAAGCACAGACTCTTTTGCACAGTTGGAAAACACCTATTCCTAGAAGAATACTTCTATTTTGCATCCTACCAAAAAAGTGCACTGAATTTGGCAACATTTAAAGCATGCTGATAATTTCCATCACTTCCTAGAATTTACAACAACTGGGAATTCAGAGCTGCTGAATAAGGAAGAATTTAAAAAGTGATGAAAAAGATCATCCCTCCCTAGACCTTTGTAAGTTGTGTCCATTCCTGCAGGCTGACTCAGTCTAGCAGTTTTCTGTGCCTTGCAGGTTCACAACCAAGTCTATGATCTCTATCTTTTGAATTCTCTAAGAAAAAAAAAAAATCTTTTCCATTATGTTATGTTGTATGGTTAAGGACTGGATTAGAGTTAACCTTCTCCATAACAACACCTATGATGCCATGACTTAAGATTTGCGACTAAACGAGTGTAGGCAGAACACCGATGTTCTTGCTGTGGTTGAACAGTGCTTGCGCAGCCTCTAGACTGCTCAGCTCCCATGCTGTTCCCTAGCAGGCAGGCTGGGGGTGGGTGAGAGGTTGGAAGGGGGTGTGAGTGGGACAGCTGATCCAAAATGGCCAATTCCATCTGATAGAATGACTTGCCCAACACTAGAAGCTGGGAAGAAGAATAAGGGGGTAGGGGTTTTGCCTTCCAGGGTAGCTACTGCTAAGGGACAGGGTAAGCAACAGTCCTGTTTAGGGGAGATGGTGAGTAGCCTTTGCATCACTTGCATTTTTTCCTTTTTTGCTTCACTCATTAAACTGCTCTTACCCCAACCCTCAAGTTTACTCATTTCTGATTTTCCAATTCTCTCCCATGTCCCACTGGGGCAGGGGGAGGGAATGGCTGTAAGGGTACTTCGCTGCTGGCTGGGGTCACCCACCACAAGGCAAGAGCTCTGAGGAGAGGGCAACCTCCTTCCTGCAGAGAGGTGCACCTGGCTTGAAATGCAGCAGCTGCAATGACAAGAAAGCAAGCAAGGATGAGCCATCACAGGTTTGGGCAAAAGGAGGAAGACTATTGGGGAAAAAAAAAGTCATCAGATACGCATACAGTGCTTCAAAGTTAATTTTCTTTGACTATCCCAAAACAGACAAAACCCGTGCTCCCCCTCCCAGCCTTTCCATTCTGCTGTGCAGACTGCACAGAGCACTTCACCTCATCACCAACCCAGCCATCCCAGCACTGACATCACATAACCTCTCTCCACCAAGGCAGAAGAGCAGCAATTGTTCACTGTGGCTCCCTACAGAACAGGAACAGCTTGGCCATACTCCAGTGCTTCATAATTCAAGACCCAATGCTGCTGATGCCCCCAGTTTGTGGGTGTCAGCCAGGAGAATCCATCAGTCAGACTGACAGGCCAGTCCCGCCTCCTTTGCTGGCAATACCTGCCAGGTAACCCTTCTTCCAAAGCAAGGAAATATTACTGCTGTGTCCCCACAGCCACTCACACACTCCCCCAAGTCTAGACAGAGATCTTTCTCTCCAAATCCAATGCTTCAGCAGCAACCTTAAATACTTTTTCTTTCTTTTTTTTTTTATTTTTTTTTTTTTTTTTTTTTAGGGGGGGGCACAGGCCTTCATTCCCTTTAAGTTCCTATTTGTAACACAAACATGTTGAGAATGGGGGATTGGACACTTCTGTCCAAGGACCGTTTCCTGGCTGAAAGATGTAGCTTTCCTTGATCAAAACAGTGTTGTCTGCAGTGGGGTGGACAGAGCCCAGACTGCGGTGCTTGGCTTTGACAGCACTTGAAGGCCACTGTTGCCAGTGGCTTCATGCTTTGGACCTTTCAGCTGCTTCACCTATGGCATGGACCAAGACATTCGGAGGATCCCCATCCTTGTCAAAGAGCATGTCAGAATCTAGGGAAAACATAGCAAGAATGACCAAGCTGTTGCTTGTTTCAGGCTGTAAATGGCAACAAACCAAGGTGGACAAAACATTGCCACTTTGCTATTATCGAACGGGCAAGTGAGACAAGGAAAGGGACTGGGAAAACAGAACCAGAATCTAGTTTTCTTGCAAGAAATATGAATTATTTTTTCAGCAAAACCTCCCTGTTGATAGAGAATTGCATTCAGGAACCTCCTGCCGTACAGGAGTCCTGCTTTCCTTCAGAGCTATTGCTGCTCTTCCTGGTAGCTCCAGGGAGTCAGGGCTGCAAAGGAGGCATTCCCTTCTCCTGCCACTTGAGATCCCAGTACAGTGAAACATTCATAACAGAACAGCTATGTTCCCAGCAATTTCAGGGAAGGGATGTGTGGTGGTTACGGCTAGCAGGGTTGAGCACACAGTTCCCTTGCTGTTAACAAAGCATCTTCTTCCTGTGGACAGGTGGCCTCTGATCAGCCTCTAACAACCTTCAAGGACTTCTTAGCCTCAGGTAGCATTAAACTCAATACTAATAAGGCTGTGAAGTAGCTAAATGCATCAAACTAATTGAAGCCCCATTTTGCTCTCTGTAGCCTGTTCTCTAAGGCAATTATGCCTCTTTCAACTTTGAAACTCCATTCAAACCCTGACAAGAAGTGCAAGTTTTTTCAAATATATGACATCTCTAAAAATTTCTTGTAAAAACAGATGATTAAGACACATTCATAGATGTCCAGAGGGCAGTAAACTCACTGGCTACTAAACCCACTGGCATCTATATGGGTTAAGAGAAGCTGCAAACACCTTATAAACAGGGAAACTCTCAGATCATTATGTCCCCATATAGCAAAAAAATCTAACCTAAAGATAGGCATGATGCTTCTCTAGATTATACAGTCATGGAACTACTTAAATTAGGTCTGCAAGCCCCACAGTAGCTTGCTGTAGACTAGCAATGTGGCTGACAATGCTTCTGCACAGCCTGCATAAAGAAGTACATAATGCTTAAAAAAAAATAATAAAATCCGACTGAGGATATCATGCTTCAATAACTTCCAGCACCAAGAGTGGTCCTTCTTGTGAGGTTCAAGGAATCCACAGCAGTGGGTGCCCTGCACACCTCTCATTCTAGAAGGCTGATCTCACCAAGCTGGCCAATTCACTCTGCTGCATTGTGTATTTCCTAGTGAGACCGGAGGACTTCCATCTCACCCCAGCTGAGCTGCCCATTTATACAGATCACTGTGGGTCATGTTAGCTTTACCTTGTCTGCCTGACCAGATGACAGCAAAAAATTCCAATTCTCAAATTTTCTGGAAAAAACCCACATCTCAGCTTCATTTGTTCCCAAATTTCAGTGCTGTATTCTTAGTGCCCTCCATCAAAATGGTTATTCTGGAGAGGCAGCAGCTGTTTCTTACCTGTGCTTCCCAGCAGATTTGATGTCTTTTTCTCATAGCGAGGTATGTAACCCCAGATGGGGGCAGAGAGCACCAACAAAAGTTCAAATCACCCCAGACTTTCAGTCCAAAGCACCACCAGACTCTGTTTTAAAATGATTCATGCCTTTTAAATCAGCTAGAAGGCCAGTCACTGGCCTCAGCTGCTGTTTCTGGAAGATACTATTTTGAAAGAATATAGGAGCTGAACCAGGAACCTCTGAAACAAGAAGCAGGAACAGTACAAGGAAAGTAGCAAAACCAGTCTGGTCACTCAGGCCCAGTGGGAAGCAGGTGACACACTCACAGATGGGTTGTACTGGTACCAGCCATTTGCCCTCTCTTCAATTTGCTCCTTTTATAAAGAAGCTGTGAAGTAACCTAAAAAGCTTTTAAATCCTACTCTGTTGTATCTAAAGGTTCAGACTTCCCAGGGGAATTTTTTTTCTTTTTTAATGCATTTAGTCTCCAGAAGCATACTTGTGCCTGTACAAGTTTACATATTTTGTCGTGAAGTCACTGCATGAAATGAAAAACAGCCCTGTAAGAAACAGCTGGTACCCACAGCTCCAAATTACTCTCCGTGACTGCTCTAAAAGCTGCACCAGGGTTGCACCCTTGTGTCCTACCTCTTCATAGATGCTTTGGCATCCAATGGCATAATCTGTACGAGGAGCGAAGCATCTTCCCCCAAATATTATCTAGAGTTTAAGGGTTAAACCCACTACGCTGGGAACTGATTAACAATTCTCTCCACAGAACTATTAAAGAAGTGGGCACTACTTTCACATATGTCCAGCTGTGGCTTTGAGTATAAGGAGAGGCCGTGCCTTGTGAGCGCATCAGTAATGACAGGTTAGACACATCTGGAGCACGCACACCATGGTGTACTCTGCAGGCAATTTAATATGGAATAAATGCCCAGATCAAGTACCTAGAAAAAGGTTTCAAACAGAAAAGCAGATCTCAAGCTGCTCAGCTGTGAAAAGATGGAGGCAATGCATAATACCTAAATTGCCACCTCTCAGTCCAGACAGGAAAATGCACCCTGGCTCCCCATCTTAGTTGTATGGCAGATTTCCAATGGAAGAAAACGTGTGCTTCTGAGCAAGGGAAAACTCATTTTGTTTTAAAAGGATCACTGCAGCCCCACTCCAAGCAGGGCACACCAACGAACACAGCAGTCCCATCACTGTTGGAGTCCCTGGGAACTTTACCAGACAGCCTGGATGGGACTCCAAGCCTTGCAAGCACCACGAGGCTCTGGTGGATGGCACACTCAGACAAAGGGGTCTAAACACCACACTGCTCTCAGAGTCTTCCTGGGTCTGGGCATAACGCCATCACTACAAGTAAACTCCCACTTTGACCACCAACCTAAAAATACTCAAAAGTTAATAAACCCATCAAGCTTTAATGAGATAAAGTCAAGTCACTTTGCTTGATGAGATTTAGAATTTTCAATTTTGAGTGGCACTAAGCCAAGATACCTTTTAAAAACTCTCTGCCAATCTCCCCCCCTAGATATTCAGTATTACATACTGAAAATAAAGGAGAACTATTAAAAATAAGGGGAATTGGATTTTTTTTTTGCTTGTTTTTTTTTTTTTTTTTTGGTTAAGATGACAGGCATTGTTATCAAAGTTGAGAGCATTTCCTGGCAATTCAGTAACTGCTTAAAATAGAAACAACTTCCTCAGTGTTTCCTCAGGGAGGCTGAAGTTAGACTCCATGGTTTAAAGATAATATTATACTCCTGCATCACTATCAACTACCTGAAGTGGAACAAATCATGATGTTTTTGTCCAATCTATTTCAACAGATATCCTGCAGCCCTTATGATACATCTAATAAGAGATAAGCAATGAAAGACCAAAGTGACTAACTTTGAGCAAATTATTTACAGACTGTTACTTTATAAGTAATACACAATAAATCCACAGATGTGCAAGGCCAGAGAAGTGCCCGCAGTGAAACCTTGAAACTAGTAAATAGAAGTTTCAATATTTTATTAAAATAGCATATTCAACCACTGTAACCAATAATACATTAACTTTATTCCCAGAGTATGCACAACACAGTAGTGATTCAAAATATCCTTATCCATGGTAACCAATGAAAATATCTAAAATTCAAGTGTACAACTAAAACTAAACCTTTGAAAAAATTTCTCCTTTAAAGAATACATAAAGCTCTCATAAAGAATTCTTTTAAACTCCTCTATATGCAGATGTCAGTGTCTCTCACCTGACAATACCATTAGCTTTTTTCTTATGCATAGTAGAACATCTTGTATTTTATAGTACCCATTTTATAAATAAATTGGCATTTTCCATCCCATTTGTGTTTATCATCAGCTTCACAAAGAAACCAGTAAATAAAACTGTCAAGGACAGTCACAACAAAATGATCTCACATCAAGATATAAAACTTGAAGATACTAAAAGATGCTTCTACTCTATTTTACATAAAAAGACAGATTTAAAAAGTGCAAGGCAAGATTTGCAGGGAAAGGGAATATTTGTTTGTTATTTTTAGGCACATCCACTTCTTTAAAGCAAGCTTCAGAATGAAATTCCAGTTCGTTCTTCATGATACCTGTTTGAAAGTGTCTCTCTTAAAAAAAACCAAAAAACCAGAACCAAAACCAAAAGAAAAAAAAAATTACATCCGTCAAATGTCAAGCAGGGAATTTCCTGTCCAACGAATAGACTTCAGTTGTGTCTTGTTCTTCCTTTTTTCATCCTTGCAGGTTTTGGTTTGGGAATATACTGATTGTTCGCCTGATACTCAAGTTCTTTACGGAAGTAATGAATTGCTTTATTCAAACCTTCTTCCAATGGGACCTGTTCCCAAAAGTGAAGAGAGAATCACATATCTTAAGTTCACATCAGCTCATCTCAACAGTATATTTTTAATACAGCTATCACAAGGCAGCCAGGGAGTCTCTTATCCAATATAAGTATTAACAGCACCACGTACTGGTTACATCTCCACACTGCTGGTGCATCTGAGCTTTTAAACAGCAGATATATTTTCCGACATACTAAGTCGAAAACCCAACAATTTTAAGTCTCTCACGTGGTTATGACTGGTCTGTTTAGTATCAAAACACACATACATAATTCTACTTCTAATTCCTAATACATTGAAAGAGACAAACACACAGCATTTAAGCCCCCTCTGTTTTTAAGGATTAAAGATCGTCTTTCACATAATGGTATCAAGCTGGTATCCAGTATCTCATTCGATATTCTTAAATCCTATACAAATAATTGTAATTCCACAAATTGTTGTCTTTAAATATGGGCACAGAATATGGAGACAGGAACAACAGAAATACAAATACTCCACTTTTCTCTGGAGCCATATGCTGACAGGCTTGCTGACATCATCCCCAACACAAGAGGATAAAAACAGCAGCACAAAAAGCTGCTTGCCTTGCTGTACCAACACTGTACTGCTACTTAACAGTAAGTTTTGTTACTGCCTGTGCCAAACACAGAAGGCTAGAAGTACAAAAGTCAACTGTTTTAAACCTTTTGTGATTCCAACACTTGCCATCACCCTTGTGCTTTCAGGCATGGTCTACTAATATTGTGTGTCTCTGTGAATCCTTTCAGGTGAGTCTGGATCCAGAAAAAGGTTTTTCTATTAGGTTTACATTTCTTAGGTTGGTTCACATATCCTGGAATGATTTTTTTCTGCAAAGCTAAGACAGGCTACAAACCACTGTGCTAGGTAGAATGGGGAGCTGGTTAAGAAAGTCAATGCTTTTCAGGGGATTAGGCAGCCCTTACCTCCCCAAACCAACCAGCTCTTACCATCAGCGACAGGAACAAGAACTGCAGTAACAACAGCAAACCCACTAGCTCTGGGTTTGGTAACATGGGTAACTATGTACCATGTCTTTCAAAGGATTCACTGTGCTTATAGAAAGGTAAACATTTCACAATACACAAGTGAAAAAGTTAAAATGTTTATCCCAACAATGTCTTTTTTCCTACTGAAGTCTATTATAAATGCTAATGCTAATCTGCTCTTCTGGATGGCATAGGCCAAACAGTCTTACCAACAAGTTCCAGAACTGTGAGCTCATGAGTTAGGGCAATAGATGAGGGACATTCTTCTAAAAAACTGTCCAAGAGACTGTGTTAAGCAGATATTCTAAAAAGGGAAATGTATCGTTATCATGTAGCCCTCCCTCAGCCTCGTTGGCCTCTCTGTGGTTTTGCACACAGCAACAGAAAATCATCTATACATACCACAGGCTCCCAGCCAAGCAGTAACTTGGCTTTTCTGATATCAGGTTTTCGTTTCTGGGGGTCATCTTGTGCTTCTGAGAGAAACTGGATTTCACTCCCACTGCCTATTAAACAAAAGACTGTGTGAATTATCATTTGCAATTCACTATGCTTTTCATTTACGTTTTGCCTACTAATTGCAGCAGCAGGTCATTCTGCAGCTTTCTGCTTCATGAATCTACCCCTGAAATGCTTTGCACAGACACAGCTGCACTGCATGCAACAGCTGGGTGAACCACCTGTCCCACAGCAACATGGTTTTGAATCTGGGGAGATACAACCCCAGGCACTATTACAGGATGGAGGCTAACCAGCTGGAAAACAGCTTGGTGGGAAAGGTCCTGGGGGTCCTGGTGGACACAAAGCTGAGTATGAACGAGTCATGTGTGCCTGGCACAAAGAAGGCAAATGGTAACCTGGGCTGCAGGAGGAAAAGTGCTGTCAGCAGGAGGGAGATGGTTTTTCCCACTATTCAGAACTGGTGAGATCCATATGGAAGGCTGCATCCAGTTCTGAGCTCCCCAGTACAAGAGAGACACAGACATATAGACTGAGTGCAACAAAGGGTCACAGAGATGATGAAAGGGACTGGAGTACCTCTTCTACCAGGAGAGGCTGAAAGAGCTGGGGCCCCTCAGCCCAGAGAAGAGAAGGCTCAGAGGAATTTCATCCCTATGTATAAACACCTGATGGGGGGCAGTAAAGAGGGAGATGGGCTGTTTTCAGTGGTGCCCAGTGACAGGACCAGAGGCAGTGGTCACAAACGGAAACACAGAAGGCTCCCTGTGAACATCAGGAAATGCTGTTTTACTGTGAGGGTGACCCAGAACTGGCACAGATTGCCCAGGGAGGATGTGGAGTCTCCACCCATATAAACATGGTCCTGGGCTACTGTGGTTGTAGGTTTCCCTCCCTGAGCAGAAGGGCTGGACCAAATGGCCTTTCCAACCCAAATCACTCCGTGATTCTGTCAGCACTTTGGCATTGCAAAAGGACTTCAGTTTCTCTTTCCCTATATTCTCCAGTCTGATTTAAATAACCAACACAGCACTTGCCTTTCCTGATGACAATACATGGAAACAGAACTATTTCTCTAACCCTATCTAGCAAACATTTTACATGCCATGTTACTGCAGAATTTTAGGGATGCAGAACTAAACCGCCTCCCTGGGTGGACAGGAACAGATCAAGTTGATTGTGAAGAAACAGAAAAACAGAGGTGACAATTACTCTATATGCTTGATAGGTTTGGTGCTGTGATTTTTCAATTTTCTTCACTGATCTGTGGACTCACAGAAGTTTTCCAGAGGGTACAGTCCTCTCTTAGAAAAACCACATACATCAGCTTCTGTACTATATGTTTGAACTCAACTTCTTCACATCTGTCAGAAGCACTTCTGGAATCTACGGACTAAAAACCCGTGGCTAATGGCAGCAGTATGTTTTTCATCTCATTAGGAAGCCACACTAGAAGATGAAGCACAACCATTTGCTTCCATTCCTGAGACGTCTCATTTGTTACAAGTATCAGAGCAAGAATGAAGAGGAAGCCAAAGTGTTTTTTTCACAGTGCATTTCACTGTTAAATCAGTGAAAAGCAGAGAAAGACTGTTGCCACAGCATGAGATCTTTAATGATAGTTGAGGGAGCAAAACCTGCACAATTGTGAAGAATCATTTTGCTGAAGTATCCTTATTGCTGCTAAAGCAGTATGCAAGACATTTTTCATTCATGGGCTTTACATCTCATTTATGTATTGTCCTTGTGGCAAAACAAAGCTAAAAAATTATCTAAACATTATACAAATTAATGGGTATAGATTGCAGATACACAGAAAATGTATTCATTCTACTCTTCATGCAATATTTTACATGCAATTGAGAGGATCTGGATTATATTATTAATATTTAATTATATGATCAGGATATAATTAAATGCCTTTGATAAAATTATTAAGAAATCCAAAGACCAATTAAATTATCCACGTTACACACACTAATCAAGTAATAATCATCTAAAGACAATAAGTACTTCATAAGCTTTAGTAAGAATTACTTATCATACTCACCAACAAGTTTTTTAATTAACTGGGCAAACTCCAGGATAGTGTGTTCCTCTGGGTTTCCCTACAAACAGAAAAGATACTCACTACAGTAACAATTAAACACCTTACAACATGCTAGACATGAGATGATTCTAGATGAAGCACGTTAAACTCTGAAAAAGCAAATTGTTAAGCTTTATTCCTACTTTGATGAAAAAAAGAGTAACTTTGACAAGCTCCATACACACCAGTAGAGTTACTCTCCATTATATTTGCCTTGGTAATTCAGTGTATGTGTGGAGATGCCCCCAAAAAATCAGTCAGTAAAGAATGGGCAAATGCACCTCCATTGCAGCAAAGGCAAAGGTCACTCAGCCCACACAACCACATTATCAGCTGGAAATCTGCACCAAGGACTGAGCTGAGTTGAGGACAGATGACATAATGAAAAAATATGCTCAATTCTCATTTCAGCCAAAGTTAGGAAACCAAACTAATTTAGTTGCAAACAATTGCTTCTGCATTTACTATTGCTTACATATCAATACACAAGGGCTACTTGTTTTCCTGTACAATATTCCTTTTCTTAACATTTTTTAACTATCTTGCACATGAACTCCTGATCAACATTTCAGAACAAAATACTAAAAAACCTCCTGCTAAGGAGCTGACAGCACTAGCTGACCTTCATCAGACTCATTTCCCACCATTCTTGATTCTCCTTGTTTCAAAACTCTTCTTTACTACATCTCATTTCACCTAAAGATGAACATTCAGATACATGTAGATTTAAACACAGAGTTTTCTAAAGACAAAACATGTGATGGAGTTCAAATATATCAGCATTTGGATAGAAACATAAAAATTAATTCATAGCCACAGCAGAAAAGGAGAATCTAGTGAACAACTGCCCTGTAGAACTGAGTATCTGATTTGGGAAAAAGTTGGCATACACGGAAATGACCTGGCATCCCTTTTCTACTCTTACATCCACTGCTGAGAGCAGAGTGACAACAGATGGGACAGAACAAAAATCCAAGCAATTTTCTAATCAATATTAGAAAACTATATCATAAAATACTGTTCCATTTTCCTCTAATCAAGGCTAGTATGAAGTGGTTTATAATTAGAGCCAAGTATTCCTTCAGTGCTTTTTTTCCATAAAAACTATTCTTCGATCACTTCTTTGTATTTTGCAAATGCCCCCCAGTAATTTCTTCCTTCATATTCTAATTACATAAATCTTTTTCTAACAAATTAAAAACTCCAGTAAGTTTATGTTGTTCTTGGAACTGTAAGATCCCAACAATTTAGGGGCTTAATCTTATTTATAAAGAGAATACATAGGAGAATACATTCTTCATAATGGAAAGACTTTTTTTGTCTCCATTTATTTTTTCAAGAAATCAGTATCAGTGACAAGCAGGAAAGTGGAGGTGATCTTGACCAGTGCACAGTAACATAGCAGAGTGGAACTCTCATACTCACCAAGTTGACAGGACTGCTGACATTGCTGTTCATCAATGCCACCAACCCATTCACAAGATCACTGTAAAACAGGGAAGAACAGATTGAGGGAATTTCCACTTTTCTAAAAATAATATTATTGTCCAAAAAGAAAGCTGCCTCCTCAGAATTCTGTAAAGGAATCAGGCAGCTGAGGAATCCAGTAATCAGATTTCCTTCAAGGGCTGCACATTTACTCAAGCGTTTGTTACTACAAAACGAATAATGTTTCCTCTTTCCTCCAGTACTCAGGCATATTTAGAGGCAGATTTCCAACACACTTCAAATAGAACAGAGCAAGTTGTAATACAGAGGCACATGACACCACCACCTGCTTTGCAGCCTGTTGTTTGAATTGCCTTTTCATTTTCAGAAATTCTTAAACCAAGTTTGCAAAACCCCAGTATTTTGGTGTTACGTTCCTCTAGTAAAATAAGCTGAAGTTATTTTGGATTATCAGCAACAAACTTAAAAGTTTGGCCCTGGACACAGAAATCCAGATCCCTTCCACTATGACTTACACTCATGCTACTTTGAGCTGATGGGGTTTCTGTAACATCTACTACCACTGTTATTACTTTCAGCAGAGGGAAAGAATATTTCCAAGTTAAAACAACCCTGTAGTCCAGCCTGGTTTTTTTTTCATTTTCTTTTAGTTTTTTGTTTTTGTTGTTGTGGTGTGTTGTTTTTGTTTTTTTTTTTTGTGTGTGCACAGTTTGCACACCGACCACAGCAGTCCCCAAGACACAAGGTGGCAGCACTGCATTAAAACGCAAAGAGTGACAAACAGCTCAGCATTAAAAACTTGCCTATCTGCTACTTGCTGTGTCTTGAAGGGAATAATGTATTAATATCTCAATTAAAAGTTCTAAACCAACTAATGTTTTATTTGTTCGTACTTCTATAAATCTCTGTGTCTCTCTTCTGAAAGTAAAGCTGGCCTAAGAATGAACATAATCTTTTTGACTAAGATGCACATGCATTCAAAGCTGGCCAACTTCAGAGTACCATGAAGTGCAGTAAATTATCAGCCAGTACAAACAAGGCTTACCTGACATACTGGAAGGCTCTTGTCTGAGTTCCAGGTCCATAGACCTAAAACCATATGGAAAATAGAAAAGTTACATAAATACAGAAGTCCTTTCTAGCTCAATTATCTTTTCCTTATCATTCTAGAAAAATGTCCCAAGAAGAAACACCTGAGACACAAGTTCAGTGTTCCAGAAATATAAAAAATTGTGCTTGCAGAGCCTTTGGCAAAGTATCAGTTCTTTGAAGGTCATCCTCCTCTTGGATCTGTCTCCAGTAAACATATCCTTAGGCATTTTGTTAACCAGAACTCTGCATGAAGGAAACATTCTCAGGGGTGTAGGACAGAGTGATGCTTTGTCCTCTCCTGGAACACTGAAAAAGGGTTCACCATATACTCAGCCAGAAAAAGAGCGCCAAATATTTAAAGCAATCTTCACACTACTAAGATGTGGTTATGATGAGCAATTTTGATTCACTCGTTAACAACAGCTAGCTTCAAAGAGACCACTCTCCAGAGTGGTCTCTAAAAAAATTGTCAAGGGAAACAGCACTGTGTTTAAAGCAATCAGGGCAAAAAAAAAATCATGTGGTTCTGAATAGAATAATTTCTAGATTATGTAACTCCCAAAGTCACCTGCATAGATTTGTATCAAAACCTTAAGAGAGAAAAAAAATTAAAAGTTTTCTCAGGTTATGTGCTGGCACTTTGGAACAAGTTGTTTAACTTCAAATAAAATATACCTAAAATGTACAGAATGGCATTTGATACTGTTATTTTTTTCTTAGCTTAAACTGTGTACAGTACTGAAATTCTGCAAGCTGCCAGTGGGAACATTCAAGTGCTGAAAACATTTCAGTTTTAACTGGTGATGCGCATATTGTACCATCAACCTGCTACAACAGAAAGGCTTTCTGGAAGGACAGAATAGAAAGCATGCTTGTTTTCCTAGAGAACAGAAAGGACAGTACAATTGGTATACAAGCCACCATCGGTCACTTGGTAAGCCTCATGCTCTCCGAGGCTGACTCAGAGCCAGAAGGAATTCACATTCCAGTATGTAATGGGAAAGATCAGGCGTCTAAGAGTTTACCCAATAAATGATTTTGAGAGGAATGAACCAGGAGAGTACATTGACAGAATGATGGATTCCCAAACAAACAGGAAGCAGATTTTATGTATTTATGTACAAATTCCTGCTTGTTTACTTTTAGCTCGTGGGATAAGTTTTACAGAACTAAGTAATTTAAGTAATTTGTGAGTGATTTCTGTGAATTCATTCGTGTAGCTGTCTTTCCCACTTGCAGGCAGTGGCTGGAAAATACAATATAGTTTCTACCTTCCAATAAGGTGGAATAATACCTCCCTTAATACCTCCCAATTTCTTCTAGTAGATCCTTCCTTTACAATAATATAAAGCAACCACTGTCATGTTTGCATAGGCTATAACTCTACAAATTAACCATATTGTTCTCTCAAGAGTATTTACTCCATTTGAACAATTACTTTGAACTAAGAGACCAAATACTAGTTTCTAAAGAGGTCAACACACTTGGTATTCCTTTCAGCCAAATTCTGCGATGATACAAGGGTGACATTTTTTTAGGTCTCAGCCACTCCTTATTGCTCATAACTTATTTCATCTGACTTGGTCAGCTAAATGACTCTCTCCTTAGTTATTTTCTCTTATTAATTTTCAGTATCAGCCACTTATTCCCTACAGAACATGGATGTTGGGCAAATATTCTATTTTAACCTCTATTACAATTACAGTCTTGCTAAACTTTACACAGTACAGCAGCTATAAAAATAAAATAAAAATAAAGCTTGAAGTATTCCCTCCCACAGAAAAGCACTGACTTCAGACTTCTCTTACTGATGTTCTGAAATATCCCAGGCATTGTATGTTTTAAAGCAAGATAACTGCTTCATATTTAGTAAGGCTTCACAAAACTTCCAGTTAGTGTTCTTACTCTGCTCTTCTTATAAAAATTACAGTTCTACTGTCAATAAAAGTTGAGAAACAACTATGCATGAATGAAAAAAAATATTGAGATTCCAAATACGGCAACTATATGCACTGGGGACCAAACCTGAAAAATGAGAGCCCTACAAGGATCAAAAGAGTCAAAACAAGAAGCTCCATTCTCTTGTCTGCTTCTATTTGTTTAGTGTCTTGCAGGTTTGGGGAGATGTCTGGGTAAGAAAATGAAATTCTTTTTGCAAGAATTTAAGTGCCCTTTTTTTTATGTTTTGAAAGGAAAAAAAACACTGAACCCACACAGCTGTGCAATTAGCCTATGCAGAGCTGAAGAGACTCCTATCGGGGTCTAGGCAAGCCGGCCTCATTGGTTTAGTCAGCTACCCAAGACTAAGCCCTGACATTTGAAGTCTTAATTCTGACTTATATGACAGATTAAATGTCATAAGCCCTAGTAAACACTGGCCACTAAGTCACAGTCAGCATCACACAATTGCCACCACACACTGAGCACTGACAGTGCTTTCTACAAAACCATTAAACCTCTGCGGAAAAAGCAAATCTTTAGGCGAAGCGGTGAACACAGCATTCCTACATGCTTGCTACTTTGAAATAACCACTAGCCTAAACCAGAAATTTAGCAATGTCTAGGAACAACAAAGTAGACTCATCACTGATGAGATTAAAAATAGTATCAAATTGCCTAAGTTATCAGTCACTGATAAACAGCGAGCAAATAAGCAAATGCTGACCTGCAGACAAAACCAATCTTTCAGAAATTATCAGTGTACTTAAGTCAGATGATGTGCACTGCTTTGCAGAACATACACAATTTGAACTTCTTTATTTTCCTTCTTCTGGATTTCACTCTGTCAGTAAGGTAGTATCTCCTACCCAAGTTTTGCAGAGGATAGACATACTTTGGCATATTATTTGAAAAAGATTAAAGCTAAGGGAGATCTACTACAGGACACCAAGCTTCATCTTGCTTGGGCATGACTTGTTCCCTGGTCTATACTCTTCAATGCTCTGTCCAGTTTCATACTTTGCTCTACAAGAATTACAGTAGTGGGAGTTGCCACAAAACTTTCATCCTTTTTCTTTTTGGATTGTCTTTTTTCTTTTTGGATTTTCTTTTTGGATGAGAGAAATTCCTGACTGAACTATTTTATAATCTCCAGTAGAACGGATGCTGTCTTAATCTCATGATAGCTGCCCTGTGGAGGTACTTAGCAATATCTTTAGTTATTTGGCAGAAGCCATTGACTATGATTTCCTGGCACTTCACTCTTCTAACCTAAGCAATAGCAGCCAATACTTGTATGACATTTCTGTTGTATGTCACATAAACTGTAAATGTCTCCATAAACTCATAACCTATCTCAGATTCCCAACTACTTCTCCCTGTTTCAGGTCAGGCACTGTCTGTATTGCTAAATTACCAGCAGCATCTTTGGCAGAGTACCAGCCTGTGCCAGCTCTTGCTCTCTTAGTGTTGTGATTTGCTTAAGCATAATCAACTGCTATTCACAGCAGTTGGATGTGGTGACTTGTTTTGGCAGGAAAATGGAGCTGTATAGAAGTGGGTCATGCCACAACAGTTTGTCAACAGTAACAAAAACCAGTCTTGGATGGTTTGATTTACTAATATGTGATGTAGCCTGAAGGCCTTTAACGTTACAACACACATGGAAAATTTGGGCTGAAATCCAAGCTTGTAGAAAGATATTTAGATGCCTAGCTTCCAGAGTTTAGAACCAGTTTCTCTATGGGAATGAATACTAAAACAGGACTCTGTAAGCCTTGCCATGCCATGTCCCCATATAAGAGTTGTGAGACAGAGAAATATTCAAGTTCAAGGTGACTAAAATGCTTATGCAGATTGCATCTGGTAGCCTTGTTTCTTTCTGGGAAAGGAAAGTCAACACCATCAACAGAGCACATTGTCGGATACATAACTCTATACATTTGATACACCGAAAGACTAAATTTTGGAGGGGGGGAATATCAGTGTTTTCTAAAATCTATCCTCATTCACAACACATAAGGACAGGATATAAAGATGAATGGTTCTTCCTATCAGCAAGAGCTCATTACTTACTGTTAGTGGTTCTCCCTGGAGAGCCTGTAGGATAAAATTACTGACAACTCTTCCATCATTCATATGCATTCGAGGACCAAAGGTATTGAAAATTCTGGCAACCCTCACTTCAACTCCTTCCTGTAGGCAAAGAAACAAAGAATTGTTACTTCCTTAACAAATGTGTCTTTCTCCCTAAAAGTGAAAATTAGCTCTCTCCTGTCCAAAAACTTCCTTAAGAATTCCTCTTTCAGCTTTAACACGCGTTGTTTTCTAATCATGAAATACTTCTAATCCTGCTGAAAAATGTAGTGCATACAGCAGTGCATACAGTAGTTCTCAGTATTTATAATGCAAATCTAAATTGCAAAATGCAACAAATATGTGAAATTGGAAACTTTATGGACACAGCATTTTAACACTGAAAGTAATCTCTCTCTAGGTGTTTTCTGTTTACTGACACATTCATGTGGACAAGCCACAGTTCACGATAAAGTCTACAAGAAGGATGCTTGGCCCTTGTGAGCTGCAACATGCACTTGGCTACTGTTGTGTTCAGAGCAACATGGTATGCTGTAAGCAGACAGATGCCACCATCTAAGAGTGACAGTCACATGGCAGGGAGGAAGGTGCCAACTTCAGCATGGGTCTAAGCATCCTGCTCATATTACCTGGTCCGCCCACCTCCAAAGAAAAGATATCCTTGTATCAGTCACAGGAAATAATTTTTTGAAGCAAACTTTGTGCTGCTGATTCAGCTGAAGTCACAAGCATGATGTTCTGGAGTTGCAAACGTCTAGTTATTCCTTCAGAGGATACACAGAACATCTTGTATTTTCAATGCCTTTTACTAAGGCTTAGACAAACACTTGCTGTTTTCTTGGAAAAGAATGTGTATGGAAGAAGTGAGTTGGTACATCTACGGCTGAAGGCTGCAGCTCACATACACTTCACTCAGGAGAGACCTGGAAACACATTTTTCTTGGAAATAAACGTATCTTCGTGTACAAGTGATACTTGAAGGAAAATGTGATCTTCTCTCTTGGGTCTCCAAGTGATTCAAAAACAAATGAATCCTCAAAGATGCTTTGCGAAAGCAATAGCATTAGCTTTTTACAGGTGAGAGAGTGAGAGGCAAAAAGCACGCTTAACACTTTAGCTATTACTTGGTGTTGAGAAATTGGAAATACTAAGCAGTATAGCTAAAGCCAAACACCTCCCAGTATTGAGAAGGCCAAAGAACATTCAGTTCTGTTTAACTGCAGGTAAAGATTCATTTGTCATTATAGAATGTTGTTTACACTTGCAACTAAATTGTAAGCTACCAGTAACCAGGGAGGCAACTTGTGCCACAGGAAAAGGTACAGTCTTTGCCACGCAACAAGCTTGTATCCCCAGCAGAGCCAAAAAACATAACCTCACAACATTCACCAGGCCCTGCTGAAACTGTGCAAAGAGCAGGAGTCCTTTTCCATGCAAAATGCACCAGTTGGGAACCGGCTGGAATAAATAGTCTTTATTTCCTGTTAGCAAAAAAAGTACAGCAGTATAACACTTCCAACATATACTTCCAGCAGCATATTACAGAGCCATTCCCAAAACCTTCAGTGTATCTGGAAAGACGTACTGTGATAGAGTTGCTCCTTCTTTTGTTTTTCCCCACCACTCTATCTTAAATAGGACACTGACTCCTTCAGGGAGGGATTGTATTTCATGTGGGCTTTCCAGATATTGCCACTAATAACAGGCACAGAAAATAAGGCACTCAGAAGCTAGTATTCAAGATAAAAATAACTCATTAAACAATGCTGATCAAAAAGGCTCTCTTGTATTGCACAAGCTACAGCAGCAGCCTTGTTTTCCAGTATTGGTTGGAAACTAGCAGAAAATGGAGAAAACAAAAACAATACATTCTCTATAGGCACTCATAGTCACAATTAATCCATTATTTCTTCTCCCTTCTATTTATTCTCCTCACTCCTCAGTAATGTTTGTCTTTTAAAATCAGTATCTTTTTATTTATAGTGTCACCTGGCAAAGCTTTTCTCTGTAGCCTACTGCTTTGAAAAATCTATTTTCCATGCAGCTGAATTTTCATTTGTGCCTTTAAAACTGGAATCTCTCTTCTCAAAAGAAACTCTTGCACAGACAAAGAGATTTTGGAGCCAGTTACCTAAAAATTGTCCTATGTTTCCTTTAGACGTTTGATGAACATCTCCTTTGCAGTGACCCTTTTAGTATGTCGAATAACTCTACTCCTTTTTGTATTAATTGCCTGTGAATACTTAGACTACGCTCTTACCCATGTGCAGTCACTCTGAGTATTAACAACAACACGTAATAATGACTATTTCCACCATAGTCCCACTAGCAAAGTCAATTACACCCCCAGATTTGTGAGATTTGTGGCAGTGAGTCATGTATGATATTTTATTTCATCCTTGAGAAAGCTTCTTTGGCTCACATTTATACTGCCAAACAAAAGAGAGCTTGATCCCTTATGTTGAGATCAAACGTGACCAACTGACTTCTGTCCTCACGGTTTAAGACAATGCCTTCCTACAGCAGATTGACCAGAAAGTTCCTCGAGCAATCAAAAAAAGAGGCTGGGAACAAGCTAATAAAATACAGCATTGTGGGCTAGCAAAACATGTCAGCTCACTCCATTATTTAACAGTACCAATTTGTTCACAGAGACCATGCTCGCACAGATGGACAGGGAAGACAGCAAAGATGCAAGAAAGGTTGTTATGGCTTACAGAGATACCTTCTCTGAATAAATGATCAAGACTACCCTATAGCTGTCAGTCAAAATGCAGCATTAATCATCCAGTCTCCCCTGCAAAACAAAGCTGTCCATGGCTTTCAGCATGAGTCTTTGCCACTTAGTTCTAGAAATCCCAGCTCCAGAACGTAGCAAGGTATCAAGGATGCTATGATAACATCTTACCTTTAAAAGACACATTTTAATTTTATAAGCCTTTTAAGAAAAGGTATTGCCTTGTGCTGACTGTCTTAGAAAACAGAGCAATACAGAATACAACTCAAATGGCAAAAGTTTCTTTTAAGCAAAACAGCTTGAACATGTATGTTGTGGTTGTAATTCATAAGGATATCAGACAAACTTCTACTAACTAACAATGTCTCCTTCTTTGCAAAGTCTGTGGATCTATATGAAAAGCAATTAGGAGTTAGACCTCCCTGCCTACAAAATCAGGAGAGGAAAAGCTAGACAACTGGAGTTAAAAAAATCCGCCAAGAAAAGTCCAGATAGTTGCATTGTTATCACTGTGACCTGATACAAATCTTTATCAACGTTTCAGCTAAAATTATTAAGACTGTTGTCTGCATTCCTTGTTTTATTAGTCACTTTCTTACTGATTCACATTCTTTACCATGTGTTTCAGAGATCATTAACTCTCAAAATTCCTCCCAAACCCCTGAATTGTAATCACAGCAGAATTACTAGCACATTTACTGTACAACCAAGCCCATTTGCTACCACTGAAACTTTCAAAGTCACACAGTTGGTATAAAAAAAAAAGATGAAGAAAACGCAAGGAGAAGAAAAATCTCCTTGCAACAATCTGTAGAGACCTGAAGTGTTGCTTCAGCTCTGGAGAATTTCCTTACAGGTCAGTGGTATAAGTGAAGAAAAAAATCTAGTTCACAAAACACACTTAATTTGCTAAGCATTTAAAATGCTGTTTATTTGTGTTTACAACATGCCTACGCAGATGTCACAAATCCCTGCCATGAAGGTAGTGTCAGATTCTGATCAGTATTTAAATTCAGCCAGAGCATACCTAGATTTCCAAGTAGCTCCATAATTCCAAACACAATTTATTTTAAAGGTACAAGTATACTGAATGGCAAGTCCTGAACAAAGCACAAAATCTCTCCCATCACTTTCTCTCTCCCCTGCAGCACAATGTTTTCTCTGCCTATACAGAATCACAGAATGGGTTGGGCTGAAGTGACCTTAAAGACAATCTAGTTCCAACTCCCCTGCCTTGGGCAGGGACACCTTCAGCTAGACCAGGTTGCTCGGAGCTCCATCCAACCTCGTCTTGAACACTTCCAGGGATGGGGCATCCACCACTTCTCTGGGCAACCTCTTCCAGTGCCTCACCATCCTCGCACCAAAGAACTTTCTCATAATATCTAATTTAAACCTACTTTTTTTCAGTTTGAATCCATTCTTCCTTGTGCTGTCACTACATGTTTTTGTAACTTGTAGGCTCCTTTCAGGTACTGGAAGGCCACAATTAGGTCACCCCAAAGCCTCTCCAGGCTGAACAAACTCAATTCTCTCAGCCTTTCCTCGTACAAAATGTGTTCCATCCTTCCAATCACCTTGGTGACCCTCCCCTGGACTCAGTCCAACAGGTCCATGTCTTTCTTGTGCTGAGGACCCCAGAACTGGATGCAGCACTCCAGGTGGAGTCTCCCCATAGCAGAGTAGAGGGGCAATACATATATATATCTCCAGCAAGACCTTAGTTGCATTCAGAAAACGCTGAATATTTTGACAAATGGTGGTATTACCTTATCTAGTAAAATAGAAGTTCTGTGAAGGATAAAAATTACTAGCTGTGCAATCATATCACTTCCATACCAAGTCACACACCTGCATACAAAGTTTATGCAAATAAAGCACTTCAGAAGAACAGTGACGGATTGGTAGGATAGTAACAAAGCTAAGAGTGCCTAATAGAGGAAGCAAACAGATTGATAACCTGTTTTTTGTAAGAGTTTCAATACAATGCCTTCCATCTGGTTAAGGCAGTTGAGTGAACTCAACAAGGCTTTCCAGGAGGGAGTGCTAGCAAGCACTGAAAAAGATGAAGAGAAGGGAATTCTGAAGAAGTCTGAATCAGAGGTTGCAACTCAGTTCTCAGAAGAACAGGGCAAGGAACTAAAACTTCCTGTGGCTTGAGAAAAGTTCCACAAGTAAGCACTTCCACTAACACTAAGGAGCAAGGCTGACCTAAGCTTCCATGTGAATTTATGAAGAGCTGCTCCCAGAAGCCTACAGCAAATATCCTCTTAAACCACGTGCTCGAGTGCCTCGTAGTGGATGAGATGGAGTTGCGTATGTGCTTTAAATTTGTGAGTGCTGCATTTCTGCAGGAAGTATTTCACTCCTCACCACTCCTTGCAAGCAGACGCTTATATATTACTGAATGCTACTACTACCCTCTGACTCTTTGATAACTACATACTTTTGGGTTTGTTTAAAGACAGCAGAAGTAAACAGGAGATAAAGTCAAAAAATGCTTAATTCATAGGGTCAAAATAAGTGAACAGAAGAACACTGACAGCAGAAAAGAGTGCACCAAAAAGATCTTGGTCAGGACAGGCTACTGAGGAACTCTGCTAACAGCAAATTGTCATCTTTGGGTAGATTCAAGAACTGCTCTGATTCAAACAGGCTGTCTGGAAGTATAATGAAGTTAATTTTACTTCACATTTTTTTGGAAACACTATTAGGTATTTAAGGCACCCAGTAATGTGCATTAATAATGGAAATCTTTGGAAGACATGGCAAAAAATGCAAATTAAGTGTGCCCAGCTCTTCTTTTTATTGAAGCTGAGAAGGATCTGGAAATATTTTAGCCTGAAATCCTGCAAATTCTACTGTTTAGGGCTATGTCACTCCTACTGAAAATCCTCTTAAAAGCACAACACCTACTTTCACAGAGGAAATCAGATCTTCCCACTAGCAAAAAGTAGTATTTCCTCCACTAGTAATAGCCTATCATCTAAACATTAACAACCCCCACCAGCTCAACAGTGTTTCAGAAAAAATCTGAACATATAACAAGCTTGGGCAGACTTCACTAACCCATAATAAAGTACAAGAAATATCTGACAGAGATGCCCCTAGGACAGAGAGTTCATCCACATCATGAGTTTTTACTTAATGTATGTGGGCACTGCAGTTCCACCCTACAAACCTTTATTATCTGTTGTAAATCCTGCATAAAATTTATGAAATGCTATCATGACTCTTCCTGTGGTTTTAAGACACAGCTCATGATTTTCAAAATTACTTACAGTCCTGCCCTTCTAAAAGAATACTGCAGTATGTACCACAACCTGCAAAAAATTCAATATCCTATAGCACAAGAATTTCTCATAAAAACTGCAATCTTCTTCAGTTGCAAATGGATTTCCAGACTGACAAGGGATATTCTGCTACAGTAAAAGACGTCATCCTGAACAAGAGCAGTACCACCATGCTGGACCTTAAATGATTTAAAAAAGAACAAAGGACACAGGAACCTCTGCCTCCTCTGTCTAGCAGAAGAGATTAGACAAAATTACTACAACCTCTGTGCTAAAATACCATCTCTAAAGTCTTATCTCTTCAGCTTGATTCTCTTTTCAAGGTTTTAAAAGTACTTAGTATTCTATAACTTAAACATTTAAAATTCTACAGAATATACTATTTTTGATTTATACCTTTGTATATTAAGGCTGCAAATCAACAAGAAATACTGATACAACTTTCTTTAGTATGCCACATTTTCTGCTTGACTATCCCCCAGAGATTTGCTGAACCACAATTAAGCAAGATTCATATAACGGTAAAGAGTAAATGCTGTGTTAGTTTACGATGAGTTTCTACCTGTTGATTATGAAACCCAGGGACACTGGTATGTACCATTTCACAAATTTTAAACTGCATTTTTATCCTCATTTTATCCATATTTGTCAAAAAAAGCATCACATGGCTAAGTATTCATATCTTCCGTTAAGGTCTGTGTTTGCACCTACATGTTTTTATGACTATAGTGTTTAAAAATGTTAAAAGTACTTTTAAAAGAATTTCCTTATTTTTACCTGTATATTGTGATGTTGATTATGTTCATTAAATGTTCCACATTTATCAGTAATGGCCCTATTCAGCCCTATTCACTTCTCAGCACAGTAAGGTCACCTCAGGTTAATCTGTCTAAAAACTATTTACGATACTGAAAGACATATCACACCTACTAAGAAGACTAAAGCACGTTTTCTTCAAGAGCACTGCTCATTTGAAAGCACACAACAGATGGGAGCAATAAAACCTTCCCATTAAAGAAAACATATTTTGCAGCTATAGTGTAAGTGTTCCTACTCAAGACATTCTCTATTGCCCGCCTACTCCTAAATACACACATTAGAGTCTTGCCATACGCTGGCCTTCATTAATTACAGAAAAAACACTGAATCTAATACAAGTTTAATACCTGCTTCATGTATGCATAGCACATGGTCTCTGCAACACGCTTTCCTTCATCGTAGCAGGCTCTTGGACCTATTGGATTCACGTGGCCCCAGTAATCCTCGTTTTGAGGGTGAACTTCAGGATCTATGGGGAAAGAAAACCACCTTAAATGAAGATCTATCAAAAGGTGACTTGCAGTAGGTAAGTTATACAATTCAATACCTTTTCTCTGAATCATGCATTTCAAAGAATCTTACATTTCAATGCAATTCCTTAAAAGTGCATTCAATGGAACCACGAAAATTACAATAATGGAAGATGCAAGCCTAGTAAGATAACTGAGTACAAGCAAACAACAGCCAAACACTTTCCCCAAAAGAGTGTGCAAACAGAGGGTTAAATTCAATTCTTCTCTGCAGAGACAGACTACCTCAAGGGCACTGATACATGTACTTCAGAGGAAACATTATAGGTTATGTAGGTATCATTTTTTACTGTATTTAGAAAAAAAGAAATTAAAGCATATTCAAGTTTCATAAAATAAGAAACAAGGAAATAAATATGGACAAAATGGAGAAGCACTGCCTTTTTTAAAGAGAGTACTACAATGTACTTTTTATGTTTTTTCTATTTTTACTAAGCATTTTTACTAGCCATCACTGGGCACAATCAGATTAGACAATCCCTTGGTTTGATCCAGTACAGAAGTTCTTGATTTAACAAACAACAATCACCTAGGAACCTTGACAGTATGTGCTTTATATGCTTGAAAAAAATACAAACACTTTGTTAAACTTCTCCCCTTTGCTGCCTGTGTGGTTGTATCGTTTTTACTGGATTTGAAGTTTGCATACATTACTACAAAACTTTCAAGTGTTACAGGTTAATTTTTGAAACAACCTTGACAGTCAGTTCTGATTAAACTTTCCTTTTTTAATGCTGCTCAGACGTGATTACAGATGAATTCCTGCCATATGAAAGCCACAGAACAATGGTAAATGCATAGAGGTTTTACAAGCTTATAAAAGCCTGTAGCAATCTTAAAAGGGCCTCAAAAGATGTTGTGATGTGGAAGGTTGCTCCAGTCTTCTATGTCCTTTCTGGCAGAGGCAGCCCTACAAAGCACTTGGAAACTCTCTATGCAACACTCCTTTGAGAACTCGTGTTTGGAAAGTGTTAATAGATATCTTCTGACTTTATTTTCTGTCCTTTATTTTTCAGTATAATTACTTTACCTGTTTAGTCAGACCATAATCTGAGTAGACTCTCCCTAACATTGGATTTACTGACACAACAAAGCCTGATAATGGGAGTTTCGTTTTCCACTTCAGCAGGCAGATAGATTACAGCAGAGTAATGAGGGTCCAAAACATGGTAGTTTTTTTTTTTTTTTTTTGCCTGGTGGTCCCTAGCTCCAGAAGGGAGTTTGCTGAATTAAAGAGTCCTTGAGGCTATCATTTTTCTCTACAGAGCCTGACCATAGATAATCAAAGGAATGGGAGTCAGGAGGAATGTTGCACATGCTCAAGCCACTTATCTGGTTGGCCAGTCATCTTAGTGATCTCTTGCTTGAATATTTGGTTTGAATCTTCTTGACTGAAGTTGCTCCACCAAAAGTGTAAACCTGGAGGCATGTTCTTTGTCCTTCCTCACTTCTTGCTCACAAAGCTTTCTATCTTGTCACATAGATGACCATTTTTTTGTTTGTTTGTTTGTTTTTTGTAGTCTAGACTCTCAAATCTACTCAGGTTGAGCAGGTGACTGTGCCTGCATATCTCCACAAGTGCTGCAACACTGCTATTACCAATTAGGCAACAGTTCACAACAGCAGGAAGTTTCCCCAACAGGCGCACAGTCTGTCCTACCCCCCAAGGAAGTACTAAAGATTCTCGTTGCATCCAGCCAGCATTCTATCTGTCATTCTCTCACCACTTCTAACAATACAAGGAAGATGAAGAGATAGCTGTTGCTGAACATTACATTTTAAGAGACATCAAAAGAACCTGCACAGCCACCCACTATTTTCTTAGCTTGGAGGGTACATCCTTGTCTCTTACACACCAGAGGGATTGCTAAATCTTAACAACAGAATTTGTGTCTGGGAAAAGATATGCATATATACTACTGAAATGATCTTTGCTCTCAGGTTTTCATTATGGTATCTGGACTAATTAGAGTTCAATGCCACAAGCCTTTCAGAAAAAGAGATGTAAACCAGGACACGGGAAAGGTATAAACAACACTCCAAGTCTCCTGACACCGCTCGTGACTAGAGATGTTAAGCCAGCATTGTAAATACCCTTCTCACATTTTAAAGTGTGAGAAGTACATCTGATAAGAAGGCAAGCTGAGACAGCCATGAAAATCTATCATTATGACAACCGACAAAATATTTGTAAATATCCTTATATACAGTCATATCTAAAAAGCTCTAAATGTTGTTTTATCCTTCTTACCTCCATACACCTCTGATGTAGAGGCCAGCAGCAGTCGTGCTCCAACACGTTTAGCTAACCCTAAATTTTGGGCAATGGGGAAAGAAGAATACAATTAAGAGCAAGTGTAAGAATCTTTCAGTCACATTAGCTGCTTCAGTGTGATCCTGTTTTATATATTTTTAAAGAGAATTTGATTTCACTAGACAGATCTAGCTGCAAATCACATCCATAGCTCTCATTCCCAAACTAGAAAACTTAAGAAACAGCAGAGCAACAGCTACATGTGACGTGTTTGCTTCTGGGACTCAAAGTTGTAATGAATCATGATCCAAGAATTTAATGTATTATAACCTAAATTATGGCTAAGGAAGCATAAACCACTTAGGAAATTGGATCTTGAAATAATACACTATATTATGATTACCAAATCCTTCTTTATATATGTAAAAGATAAGCTACATAGAGAAACTGATAGAGAATAATATTATAAGACAAGAATCAATAATTTCTCTTCTATTATGCCCCTTTAAACTGCCAGGATGATTCTACCCATCACTTGAATAAGATTATCCCTGCACTCTGTTTTAATGACTTTCTGGTCTCTGAGTTGGTATGGTAAATCATAGAAATCTCTCACCTATGCCATTCTGGTACCACAATAGCTTCTAAATCACTTAATTCTCTGAATTGTACAATTTGGAGTATCACTCAGATGAGAAACTCAGCTGAGCTAATGTGCAAGAGTTTTTTTGATTCATCGTAACTCTTAAGATCATTGACACTCAGATCAACCTGCAGTATATACCAAATGGATCAAAGATGGAAGGAAAACGTAGCGTATGCTTGAGGTCTTCTTTTCATAGACCCATTCCCAACACAAAACCTAACGGACAAAGCTGAGAACATTGCCTTGTAATTATTTAGCATGAAGTCAGACACCAAACATTCTTTCAAGGCATGCACAAGAGGGTGCAGTTCCACCTAGTTCAGCATTTGCTGTGGTGGAAAGGAACGGTCACTCACAGCAATCATGGGAACATTCCACAGTCACCAACGTGAAAAGTGCACTCGTGAACAAAACCCTGCTACAAAATTCCATGCCCTTAATTGTTCCTGTGACTTTTATAATTATTTTGACAGCCACACTGCCAGCATTCATTTGCAGATACATTTAAAAGAAAAGTACAAAGACAGTAAAAATATTCCCAATCTTATTTTTCTTAAAGAAACAACTTTTTAAAATGTAAACTCATCCACTCCATTCTCCCTTCTTCTCAGTAACTCTGTCCAGGTTATATTATTTTAACCAAGTTAAGTAAGAAAAAAAATTTCACTTACCCAGCATGTTTAATGTCCCAATAGTGTTGGTCTTTAATGTTTTTATAGGATTATACATGTAATTTGGAGGAGAAGCAGGAGATGCTAGATGATAGATCTGGTCCACTAGAGAAAAACAGAGGGGGGGAGCATTATTATTTTCCCATTAACATATTAAATGAGATAGCATAAGAGTCAAGAAACAAGTACTTCTCTGTGTATTTCCTAGCACCGCAACTCAGCACTTCCTGTATTGCTACCCACGGATAATATGTATGCAAACCTGTTGTAACCATAAGAAAGATTTAATTTTTAGTAAAACAAAACATAACACTGCTGACAAGATACAGATGCCTGTGTTGGTGTTCACACTTTCCATTTGTAAAAACTTATGAGTATGTCAGAAATATTTAGAAGTTGCAAAAGTATTTGCAACAATCTGTTACCCTCACATTTTAAGTGACTACAAGCTTCAGAATACTTTCTGAAATGGAATTTGATGCAAAAATGGTAGAAACATTTTTTTAATACCAGGAGGAACCATTTGGAAAAATAAATACTGTATTTTTGTTTCAAAACCATTTGTCAATGAAACATTAATGTGCTCTGTATCATATTTATATATTAAATATACATGGCAAGAAACAGGCATACAACTTTTGCCCTTTTTCCCTATGTTACCTTTGTTATATGCTATGCTTTGGATAATACAGTAGTTTAGCTTTTATTAAGAAAACCAGCACACAAATCAGAACCCAACACAGAGATTTCAGTGCCCCTCCACTCCCTGTTATGAATTATAATTAACCTACACACTAGTCAAAATTCATCGCCTGAGATAGGAATGCGAAGGTTGAAGACCCGACAGGGAAACAAGGATTTTTTGTTCAACTACAATGAAAACAAAGCAATGAAAATTGTACTCGTTTTCACAGGCAGCATCCGATATTCAAAAGCTCAACCTGCAAGCCGTTCATAACATGATTTTTGTAAATATGTAAATGTCTTTCTGTCCTCTATGTAACATGAATCACAGCCGGCCAGAACTATGTGAAAAAATACCAATGGATAAGTGAATGCAAAAAAAAAAAAATTAAACATAAGATCAAACGAGAGATAGTGATGTTTAAGAAATAACAAATTCCCTACACCAAGGTCATCCAAGAAAAGCAATCAAAAGGTGAGGTAAGAATTAGAATAGCAGAACAAAAGAGAGGGAAAATAATTCCTTCTTTGTATTTCAAAAGAAAAGTAGTGGTTTGTTTTTTATAAGAAGACTCAGCACTGAAACCTGAAAGAACCTGGAAAAGTCAAGGCTAGGTGCTATTCCGATAGAAGAAAATACTGCATGGCATAAGGCTGTCCTGCCCTAAAACAGAACACCATTGGTCAAACAAATGTTTTTTCCTTTTAACTATTTCCTTGTGTGTTTTATTATTAACAAGCACTAGCAAATCACAACATTAAAAAATAAAGCTGTATTTTGACCACATATTGATTTCTCTCATCCCTCTGTTGGGTTTAACTTTCACAGTATCTGTGACATAATAAACATTTTTATCCAGTTTTAAATTATTTGTATTACTAAAAACAGGGTAGAAGTATCCTTGACTTTAAAACTAACATTTCTTTTTCTTCATTTAAATATAACTATACTTGCTTACACAGCGCAAGCAGTATATGAGTTACATCTAGTAGGGAAAAAACCCCACAGAATGGTTTGGGTTGGAAGAGACTTTAAAGACCATCTAGTTCCAACTCCCCTGCCATGGGCAGGGTCACCTTCAGCTAGACCAGGCTGCTCAGAGCTCCATCCAACCTGGCCTTGAACACTTCCAGAGATGGGATCTCCACAACTTCTCTTGGCAACCTGTTCCAGTACCTCACCACCCTAACAGTAAAGAACTTCTTCCCTATCTCTAAGCTAAACCTACCCTCTCTCAGTTCAAAGCCATTACCCCTTGCCCTATCACTATATGAAAAAATAAAATATCAAATATGAAATTATCCCCTGCTCACAACTGAGAACACTGAAATGTTAGAGAAATGTGCTTCCTGTTGAAGACTTCTCTTCCTTCCTGATTTTCAAATTTCATTTGACAAAGTAAACACACAATCCTTTGCTTTCTGACCTCTCTCTCTAACATAAAAAAAGCACAGAATTAGAGCAACAGCGTATATAAGTGGCTTGAGTTATCCACGTGAAAGGCACACTTTTAGATAGTCTATTAGGCAATAAAAGAATTAAAATTAGATAAAAGTCTTCAAAACACAAACCTGCTTCATATTAAAACATAACAATCTTTGTAAGATAAGCACATGTTCTGATAATAATGCTTTAAAAATACTGGCCAAATTGGCATGGTAAAATATTTAACTTACTTTCTTTCTGAATCCTTAAGGAAGTGTGCTTGCACATAATGTCAAGTTTTTCTAGATTAACTGCTGTGTTTAAGTCTACTGGGCAAGCTCAGCTCCTGCCTTCTATGTAACATAGCTCAGATAAGTGCATACTAGCTTATCTGTAGCAAGCATATCAAAGTTTACTCAATGCTGCAGCCCTGCATTAATGCTGCCACACGAGAAATCTGGCAAAATAAATTATGATTAAATTTTATTCACTGCTTAAGCCTACAGTATCAATAGTGACCAAAATAAGGAGAAATTATTTCAAGTCAAACCTCACTCCGGAGAACAATTAACTATCAGCATAAATATGGGATGAATTTCTAAGGCAATCTGCGTGACTACCACTGCAACTTTTACTGTCATGACAGAGTAATGGTACTTGACAGTATGCTCAAGCAGATGCCACAAAATATATCTATTTCTTATATATTGCTGTGCTGTCTTTGGTCTACAGGTGTTTAGAGTAGAGATGAACAGGTGCCTAAAAGATGTCAAAACAGCCCAGAAAGGTAAACAGACACAGTTCTGGCAGCTGTGTAACACTGGTGAGGATTTATTCTCACACAAAAAGGTGCAGAGAAGTACAATTTCATGCAGCAGGTCTTCTGCAATTTGTTCTTGAATCAACGGGAAACAGTATTTCCAACCACTATCAACTTTGGTACAGCATCAAGAGAAAACCTGCCACACAAGGCACCTATAATAACAACACAAATAGTATCCAAAGACTGCCCGATGCAGCACGACTTGAAGGAAGCAAGCTCCCAGCTCAGGCTTGATTCCAAGCCCTGCCTGCACTGCTAATGCAACTGAAACTTTTAGGATTCTGTCTGCAACTTGAAGCTAGTTAATTGCTCTGCGTGATGAAGCGTGACGTGGAATAATTACTCCTTGCTTTGGTCACTGTTGACATTGTAAGCTTAGGCAGTGAATAAAATCAACTTCTGTGATGGGGATACAAAGCAAAAATGTAGCATGGGGTAAAGCTTAGTTGGTCTGGTGAAGTTTGACATGCCTCCTACAGATGAGCCCTGAATATGAATAACTTGACTGACTCAAGTTATGCCTTTGAATATAAGTATCCCCTTCCCACAGCATGGTACTGTAATGAAACCAAAGGAAAGGGTAGACTGGAAGTTGGCAAAAGGAATACTTAGCTAAGCCACTGGATGCTGTTTGCAAACAGCAGGTAATTCAAGAACGAAGGCTCAGAAAAATGAACTAAGCAATAGCTGAAGTCACCTGCAGCCAACTCAGGGTTGAACTCTGACCAGAGTTTTATGCTGTTTCTACCTACCTATTCCATCACAACCCCTTCTAAATCTAGTTTTCAGAAAGTTGTGGCAAAATTTTTGCAAAGTGAAAATGTCACTTCAAAAGCATTGTGGTCTGTCGGTAATTTACTGCCCAATCCTAGTCTGTTGAAGCAGTAGTGAACTCATTCCTGTCTCCCTCTCCATTCACTTAATTTTTTTTTTTTTTTTTTTTTTTAAATACCTGCTGAATTTTTGACATACAGCAGCTCCTATAAGAGAGGTTCCTTTAATGGCATGTGACAATTTGGATAAACAGGGTCAAAAACTACCTTCCCTTTTGCCACACAAGGATACAGCAAGGCCCGTGATCATATAAGTAGTCATGTAACTCTCAGCTAGACACAAATGCATATAAATACAAAGCCCTAAAAGTTTCTTACAATCTTCAAGATTATCTCTTTATTTTTAAACATAAAATTAAGTGTAATGAATAATGGTGGGGGAAAAAAAAAGCGCAAAAACACTCTTCTCCTTTTAAACCTTCCTTTCCTCTTTCTAATCCTTCATTTCTCCTTTTGTTTCCCAGCTAACAATAGCTTTAAACGAAACAAAGACAAGGAGCTGGGGGAAAAAACCAGGCCATCTTCTAGATCAAAGGGACAGGCAGACAAGCAGCTCCAAGACTTTCCCTCTTGCCCATTAAAGAATCTTTAATATATCAAGCCTTAGACCAACGGAAAACATCACTGTTTTTCCAAAACATTCAGAGAATGCTGGACATTTCAGGAGGGCGAAAAGACAAGGTTCTCCTGCAAACTTGTCACATTTGATCCATCAAACTGATGATGTTGAGACAAGAACAATTATTTCTCCTTCCACCTTCTCTCTATGAACTGTCAGGTCTAAAAAATATCTACAACTTTTTTGTCTCAGAATTTCATTAGGCCAGCCAGACAAAGCCATCTACCTAGCTTGGCTGACAACCTTGTGTGCTCTAGCATGAAGCTGACAGTTATTTAACATAACAGGGAACTTAACTCTGTTCCAGTCATAACTGTGGAAAGCTATCCTAGTTACAGCACAGGATTAACTGTTTGGGTGCCTGGGACAGTAGCAACTGGAGGACAGAAAGAAATGCATCTAGTAATTGACCTCCACACCTCTTCTTGATTACATGAGGTAAAAAAAAAAAAAAAAAAAAAAAAAAAAAAAAAAAAAAAAAAAAAAGAGTTTTACAGTTTTTATTTCTGCCTATCAAGAAGCCTTGAACTAGTTTTGCAAATAAATCATAGTGCATTATTTGAAAATAATCATGTGAATGGTTGTGTAAAGCTTTACATGGGAGCCCCCGGTGGTCCAGGGGAAAATACACTGCACTGTCACTGCAGAGANCCGGGTTCGATTCCCGGTCGGGGCCCCTCCCCGGGCAGATGGAGCTCGTTAGCCCTTAAGGCAATCCATCTACGTCCTGAGGACCTCGCTGCCACCGTCCAAGCGTGCTTGGCCCCGGCAGATGAACCTCAGGATTAAAGGGTGGGCTCAGTTCCGCGCACACTGTGTCTCACCTAAAAAATCCAATGCGCAGGCTGGAAGGTGGAAAGACCTTCCCCGGTTCTTCGTTCGCGAAGAGACTGGCCATTACCATTACCATTAAAGCTTTACATAGGTAAGCAAGGACCATTAAAGAAGAACAAATGATAATATTAAAATTCTGAAAGTTTTGTATGTAACTCATTTTGGGGATCAGAACTCTCTAAACCACTGGAGCACAGCAGCAAGTAGTTTACCAAGCACAGGATGGTAGACTAGTAATAAATAAAGATTAAAAATATTTGTTATAATTTTGCTGAAAAAAAGGCAAACATTAAATTCATTTCAAAACAGCACAGACACAGAAGCTGGCATAAACATTCAAGCCGGTATAGAGTGGCAAATATAGAAATCTATGCTAGCATATTAGAAAATAAACAGCAACTAACACTTGTCAATTATGCCCTTTTCTAGGTGAAAAGCTAAAAAAAAAAATCCCTAAAATTTAGCATACATGGAATCTGCAATGCTTAAATCTGGACACAAATGTTCAGTCTTGTGTTTTCCTTAATGTTAAACAAGAATGATCAATATAAACCCTCACTTCTACAAAATACTGCCATAAAACTACCTTCCTTCATATTATCTTTCTTTATTTTCTAGCCATTATGATGTATGTGTTCTCTGTGTTTCCTAAGTGATTAGTAAGGGAGGAATCTACCACCTTTCCTATGACAGGAAATTATGATCTTTAATTTCTGCCTTCAACACACGTCACAGTCCCAGAAAGGTCACTAAGTCCACTAAGTCCAACAGGTCACTAAGTCCAACAGGTCACTAAGTCCACTAAGCACCTGCATCCATCACTACATTTGCTAGTCAGGAAGTACTAAGCAGAAAAGCTTTGATCAGAAATGTACAAACAAGTTTCTAAAGCTTGAACATAAAACCAGCTATGCCAATTCCATTATTGTAGGTCAGGCCACAGAAGCTGACACGCTGAAGGGAGACATTTCTATTGCCCTGAACTAAAAAGGACTACAAGTAAAAATAATTTCCCTGATGTTAAAAATGTTCTCTGTAACTTCAGACAAACTAGAATAACTTTATAAAGGTTTACCATATTTCTCATACCGGAGGAGTTTTGGAGAGTTTCACTACAGAGACTGAGGCATCACTGCACACAGCTCTGGACAAACAAAATAAGCAGCATATGTCCTCTGCCTTGCCATAACTTTCCCTAGCTGTACAATCTAAAACCACCAGGTTAAATGTATTAACTATCTGTCACAGGTAATAAAGACTAGGAAGGGAAAAATCTGGAAGTAGAGAAGAAAAAAGTAAAAGGAATGTACTGAAGACACTCCCTGTGCCCCTATTTGCAAGTGCTTTAAGTTACCTGTGAGATGACTTGAAGAGACTGTAGAACACTGTTCAGTAAAATATTATCATTTGACCAATTTTGTGAGACTGTTGGTTTTAGCCTTAAAATCAACTCAGACCTAAAAGCCAGCAAAGTCCTTAAAACTAAAAACTTTTTTGAGTCTCAGTCAAGTAAATGACCTAATAAAGTTTTATAAATAGTTATTTTACTTACCTATGTTTGTAACTAACAACTGCAATACCTCCTGAAAACTCTGGAAGCCCATCTCCTCATAACTATATATGGCACATACTTACAGCACTTCTCTCAACTTACAAAATGTGCTTTTGTTCTATCATTTTGAAAGCTTTTCAGTGAAAGTCAGAAGAGCCAAAACTACCTTTGCATTCACAACAGTCACTGAAATTAGAGCCAACATTTAAGAACTGTTTTTCCAGAAACCAGACTGATGACATGAAGAATTAAAACAAAACAACAAACTAAGACCAAAACCAGACAGCTTTATTTAACGGAAATAACTGAAGATCAGTTAATTTCAGGACACAGGCAATAAAACAGTCCATCCTTATTCACCACTTACACACACTTTTCTTCTCTGTCATTCATATTATATTGGTTAGGCAGTACATGTGCATTTGTTTTAACAAGTCTTTGAACATCAGAATGGAACTACCCTTCACTACTCTGCCCAAAAAAAGTAACCTGTTTTGCTTTCAGCTGGCACAGACTGCAATATAAGAAGTATTGTACCAATATTTTTCAAAACATCTGTGATTTGTGCATCTGTGATTAGTGAAATGAAATCAGTTCAGTTGAGTCAACTCATGTGGGGATTAAGTGCACCCTCAGTAAATATGCCAATGACACTCAGTTGGGTGGGAGTGTTGATCGGTTCGAGGGTAGGAAGGCTCTGCAGAGACCTGGGCAGACCTATCAATGCGCTACGGACAACTGCGTAAGGTTCAATAAGGCAAAGTGCTGGGTCCGGCACTTGGGTCACAGCAACCCCATGCAGTGCTACAGGCTTGGGGAGGAGTGGCTCAAGAGTTGTTCAGCAGAAAGGGACTTTAGGGTGCTGTTTGACAGCTGGCTCAATATGAGCCAACAGTGCATCAAGGAGGACCAACAGCATCCTGGCCTCTGTCAAGAACAGTGTGGCCAGTAGGATGAGGGAAGTGATTGTTCCCCTGTACTTGGCACTGGTGAGGCTATACCTCAAGTACTGCTTTCTGTTCTGGACCCCTCACTTTAAAAAGGGCACTGAGGTGCTGGAGCATGTCCAGAGAAAAGGAACAAGAGAAAAGCAACAAGCAACGTGTCTAGAAAACATGCCTTATGAGGAACGGCTGAGGGAGATGGGGCTCATCACTCTCCACAGCTACCTGAAAGGAGGTTGTAGTGAGGTGGGGGCCAGTCTGTCCCACCATGCCTGCAGTGAGAGGACCAGAGGAAATGGTCTTAAGCTGAGACAAGGGAGATTCAGAGCAGATACTAGAAAATTCTTCATTGTTAGTGTGGTCAGGCATTGGAATAGGTTGCCTGGGGAGGTGGCTGAGTCACCATCCCTGGAGGTGTTTAAGGGGCATCTGGATCTTGTGCTGGGTGATATGGTTTAGTGGCTTAGGGGTTACAGTTGTAGTGTTGGGTTGACAGTTGGACTGGATGATCTTAAAATTCTCTTCCAACTCTGATGATTCTATGATTCTAAGGGTTTTCACTGTTGACTGGAAAGCTGCGGCATTTTTAGGCCCATGTTTGTCTCACATTTGTGAAAGGTGTGGCAAAGCCAAACCAACAAACAAAAAACTCCACAAGCAACCAAAACCAAACCCAAGGCCTTAGTGTGTTTATGTGAACTATGAAATAGTTCAGCTGAGGACATCTCTCAGATGGGGGCGGGAGGGTGTTAAAGGGAATATGCATCTATCACCTTGTAGAAGATTATTTTAAGGCTTCCAAAGGTTGCTGAAGAAGTAGGAAGAAGAAACATCACCGGGAGAAGGATAAAGGTTATGTATACCTGTTTGAGGTTTTCTTTCACATTTATTCAACTGCTGGAGCTATTGTAGAAAAGAAGGTGTGTGTGCCTAGCAGCATTTGATAACCAGGCCTCAAGACTGAAAATATTACTTGCGTTTTTGGGAATCCAGTTTGTGGAATGACTACCATCTTGGAAGTGGCTTATATTTTTCTGTGTGTGTGTTTTGGGGGGTTTTGAGGGGTGTATGGTGTAGGGGCTTTTTTAATTTTTTTTGGTTGGTAGGTTGGGATTTTTTCCAGGGTGGAGTTATGTATGTGATTTTGGGGTTGGAGTTGCTCTTTGGTTTTTTGGAGATTGTGTGGGGGTTTTTTTTGGAGATTGTGTGGGGGTTTTTTTGTTTTGTTTGGATGTGTTTTTTTGTTTTGTTTTGTTTTCATTTGTTTTGTTTGTTTTTGGGGGTTTTTTGTTTGTTTCTTTGTTTTTTTGTTTATACATGTACTCAAGTATAACTACTTCAGAGTAGAAATACAGACTTCAGGGGCTTAAAATTATACAAAAACAAAAACTAATTTTTTCTACAAACACACAGTCAACTCTGATGCAAAGGTGGATATAAACAAGACAGAGCTAATTCTCAAACCACTATGTAAACCAAGTACATTACTTATGACCTACATTTCTTTACTCTAAAATTCCCTTTGCCATTTTTTAATGCAATTTATTACCCTGAAGTGGAGTGGATGACAGTAACACCAGATCAAGCATCCAATCTCATTTGTTCTCCAAATAATATCTGTATGTCTTTACACTATGGTTAGTAGGACTATGTGCCACAATGCTCACAAGTAGCTATCTCAGATATTGTAATCTGAAAGAATGTAGAGAATGAGACAGAATATAAGTAAAGGTGGATTTCTATATTTATTTTCTGATAATACAAAAAAGAGTAACATGAGATTATTTTCTTTTCTGACTATTCTTCAGAAAAAAACTTTCTGCATCAAAAAAGCCCATTTATTAGTGTACTAAACCCTATATAAGGATAAGGTTGACATGAAAATATCTTTTAAACTCTTAAGCATTTTAAAAATATAGAATTCAACTAAAATAGGGAAAAAAGGGTTAATATAACTATTTCAGAATTTATTTTTTTTACTATTTTCCATCTTTCAAGATTCCTAAACTACTTTAATTCCATTAAAGAATTCAGGGCCCTTGTTCCTCTGCTTGAAAAAACCCAAGTGAAAGCTATGTTCTTGTGCATTTTCCACTGACATTTCCAAATGCTAAAGCAAAGGAAATCCTAGTAGAGGAGGAGAAAGACATTCAGCATTACAGTTAACCAGAGTTATCGCAAGGCTAAGAAATAATAATAAATCACCTGAACACACATTTTGTCTCTGCCCAACCCAGATCAGGATTCAAGAATGCTGAGTGCCACTTCATGCCATGGATCAAAGACAGTGATGCAGCCAAGGCAGACTGTGCGTAGGCAACACTGTGAAGCTCAAAGCTATGCATCTTGAGACTAAATTCACTTTTCCAAATCAAAAGTGAAATCACTGTTCTTTTTAGACCAGAAATGAGGTCTCTATAGAAATAAAGCACTGATTACTCTCTCTGGAATTATCTGTCGAACAACCTGATATGACCCAGCTTAAACAGGACAGCAAATACGCAGAAATTCTCTATACACGAAACTACTTTTTATCACGAGTTGAGTCATTCCAACTTCTACTGACAAGTAAAAAGGAGAAAATGGAACTAAGAAAAGAAGTATCTGATCTATATGCAAACTTGTTAATCTTTTCCAAGAACTATCCTCCACTGCCTCACTGGACTCTAAACTCTGCAACAATATCAAATTTTATCATGTTCTTATACTAGTATAAGAAAGTTAATTTTATTTTAACATATAGCCATGTTAGCTTCAATTTACACTGTTGGAGGATGAGAAGTCATTCAATAAACTACCCACTACATGCTATTATTTGTTGCCAGTACAAATTGGCGAATTGGTATCTTAATTACACAGAATATGGAAAGTTATCTGAAGGATTTCAGAATTCCCATTCATTAGTGCCTAGTTAGTTGGACAACAGTATTTAGCAATGATGATAATTCTTTGAGGTCTCAGGTGCAATCAGTCAGAAAGAAGGTAACACAGGGGAAAGATTAGGAAAGCTGGCAAAAAAAGTGGTTGAAGTATAAGCTACCAGCACCTGGAGTCAATTAATAAGATCCTTGTCCTATTATCCTGTCTGTAGAAGCAGAAGTTTGAATAACAGGAGTAACTAAATCAGTGCATTGTCAGAGCAGGAGCATGTGTTATTGCAGTACTGTTCCACCAGTGTCTCTTGTTATTATACAAGAGATGCAATTGCCAGAGATTTTTTTTCTGTGAAATCCCATCCATTAGAATTTAGCAGGAATAAAAAAATACAACTGAGATTCATTTTTTGTTTTAAAAAATGAACAACTCTATTGCTACAGATTTTTAAAGGGATGGAGCAAACTCACCAGTGTAATTTGAGTAATGCTTTCATTGATTCATTATATACTTATATA
>NW_020955975.1:8694-24600 GCF_003031625.1 Empidonax traillii | reverse complement strand
CCAGAATTTAGTGCATAAATTTAATTTCTTTACAGGCACACCTACTTAGAAGGGTAAAGCACAACAAAGTGCAAACACCAAAGCAGAGACAACTTACCTTCAATGTACAGGGGCTCAACGACATCGTGATTTATCAGTTCGAAGTTCTCATGACCAATCCAGTGCTCCACATTTCTTTTCCTGCCCGTAAAGAAGTTGTCCACAACTGTAACCTCATGGCCATCCATCATTAGTTTGTCAGTAAGATGAGAACCCACAAACCCTGCTCCTCCAGTTATCTGCGTTAGGACAGTTGGTATAAATTTCTTTTTCTTTTTACAGAAACACTAGACAAAGTCTACAAACATGAAGACAGAACAGTAGCTTTCAGATCTTTGCTTACTCCAGGGAAACCAACTACATTTCCATACCACTTTTTGTTTCAAAATGTACAGCACTTAAAATTTCAAGAGACATATTTGACATGTTTCATTGCTGTCAGGCTAGAAGTTCAGCTACCTATTCACATCAACAAAATCTCTTTTTCAGATTACATTATTTTCCTTTTTTTCCTTCAAATTGGATTGTGCCCTTTTATGCAACAGTAAAGCCTAAAGACACAAAAAGGTAAGAATTTTCTGCAAATTCCATTTCCCAGAAAAAAAGATAACACAGAATGCCAGGTTATTTTCGTGTCAGATTTATAATATCTGACATGTCAAATCTAGCTTTTGTCTTGTATAAATGGAAGACATGTTGGGTGTTCTAAGTAAATACTGCAAGTTTGCACCCAGAAAGGAAGAAGGAAGTTCTCTGAAGACCTCTCATCTGAAATATCTGCTAAATCCAAAATCGTTCCTTTTGTGTTTTAATGCATCCAGAGCTTACATCATTCTGGACTGAAGAGGGCAGGCAGTTGGTCTAGATGATCTTTGCAGGTCCCTTACAACTGAAAAAGTTCTCTATCATTAGCTCTGACATGCAGCATTTGCCTGTCTTGGAAATTTCTGATGTTTTATTGCAAAGAAACAAGAAGGAAAAAATATTTTAAACCTCGTACTCTTGTTCCATTGCAGATGTACAAGAAGCAAGAAAGTTCATTATTTTTTCCCTTTTTGCACCTCGGACTTCAACAGTAAACAATCAAAAAAACCACAAAAAAACAACCAACCAAACAAAAAAAACCCCACAAAACAAAACAAAAAAACCCCTCAGTATTGAAGCAGTCAGTGCAAGTAAGCAGAAGAGCAAGTTGTGTGACACATCCAGACAGATCTATCTACAGAAGTAATTATTTTCTCTGCATTTCATAATCTGTTTTCAGGAACAAAGACATGACAGATCACCACTCTCAACAAATGGACTTGTAAAGCCTTGTGTGGCATCAGCTATGTTATATGACTGCCTGATCAAATTCACATTTTGAAAGTGATTCAGCTGTTGATGTCCATTCTTCAGCTGCAGTGACAACTAACTAAACAATGAAAGGACATGGTGTAATTGTCAAGCAGGAATTGAATTAACTGATGGTGTGCTAAAACAACAAAATACTTAGTGGAGAAGGATGAGATGCCTGAAATTCTTTCACTCTGGGTTAGTCAAAGGTAAAACATTTATCCTGTCCCCTACCTTGCCATCCACTATTTTAAAAAGCCAGATTAGCAGATTTTTTTTTTTAAACTAGAAAAAATATAAAGGAAAACTACCAAAGACTGAAAAGAGAAAAAAAACCAAAACAAACCAAAAAAATACCCCTAAAAACTGTATCTGTTTTCTTTTGTAAAAACTTGAATGTCCACTTCTTGCATTCTCACATTTGTTTTTCTTATTAAAAATTCAGGGCCACCAGTGTTTCAAAGTAACTGTAAGTACCAGTTAAAAGAATCATTTAGTTGGTCTATTTAGTATTCTTCTGAGTTTGTCAGGGCTTCCTTGTAGCAGATTCAACATGTGATTCAGTTCCTTGACAAACCTGAAGGAGAAACAGTATTTAGGAAAAGCCCTCCTTGAAAGAAAAAGAAGAACCTCATGATTCCTACCACGCTGCAACAGAGAGGAGGGAAGGACAAGTTTCTGGCAGAATGACATGAACAAGGAAAGAAGAAGAACAGTAACTGAGGGAGAACAGCCCTCTGCCATGCGCCACCACATACCAGGGAAAAAGTCATGCATGGAAAACCTACTGCCATAAGCTTATCCCGTCTTGGAAGCAATCTGCAGCCTTCCTGAACGTTCCAAGGGTTTGGGCTTTTTTGTGGTGACAAGGACAAAACTTTTCTGTAGATGAACTGAACCTACTCCTTCAATCAAGGCCCAAGGAAATCTCCTACTGCTACTTCTATTTCCAAGGCTGCAGAAAACAGTAAACCCGATGCTTGCACTACATCTTTAGTGCAGTAAAAGAAAGTGTCTTCTTCCCAATCTCCCTTTTGGAAAAAACATAACAACACCAAGCACTCCTTACAGCACTATGCTATATGTAAGCAAGCAAACAAACAAAAAGGAAAAAAGCACAAACCAATTTTGTCTGGAAAGAAGTTTCCAATTACTTTAAACTTGCAAGTAGTATTTATGATAAATTTAGGTTAGCTTTATTAACATACCACTTCCATAGGTATTAGATAAAGAAATAATTGAAAAAGGAGCTGAATTTCCCCTGGAAAAGTAAACAACTGTGTAAATTATGGGGTTTTTAATCATTATTTGATGCTACACAAAAAAAAAAGATGATTTATCACTGAAGTTTTTTGTATAATCTTCCTGTAATCACTCATAAAAGCATCCTTTCTAAATATGACTTCCTGCAAATCACAATGACATATTAATCTCATCATCATATATTCTACATGAATCATTTCCATATCAGAACTGAAGTACCAGCACTTGGGGCTTCATAGGAATTAATCAAAATATTTAAATACTTAGTAGTGCAAATATGCTTGGTAACTTAAACAGCTACTAAAGGGAAAAATATTACTGATAATTTTCTCCACTAAAGCCACTTCTAAGTTTGTCTATTTGTTACATGAGCTCATTTCTTTTGCCTGCAATCAGATTCAAACCATGTAATGTACCATATGGAAATCAAATTCATTTTTTATTTTCTGCTTTTATCAGTGCACTGCATTCAATTCAGAAAAAGCTCCACCCAACAGACTGAACAAATGTCAACACTATCTTCCATAATACTAACAGAATTCCTTCTCTGGCATATGAAAGCCTGTGGCTTAGTCACTTCAGAGAGCTCAGGAAATAGATAGATCATGCACAACAGGATGAAGACCTCTTTTCAATGAAAGTGACAGTGTATCTAGTCCCATCTGAAATACCATCAAACATCTCCAAAAAGATGCAATGTATAAAAAATAATTGCTAGAACTGTTGCCTGGTCAGGTCAGTGCTGCGAGTATCTCCAGGCTGGAGCTGGAGACTGCACTCAGATGAAAAAAAAAAAAAAAAGTAAATCAGAATTTAGGATGGATTCTAGAAAAAGATGCAGTATCAACAAAACACAAAGAAAATGATCTACTGAAGTTCACTTGGCTTGCCAATTCTTGAGAAATTTTGAAGTGTCATGCAAGGACTACATGTGGACCTTTTTATGAGGACTTCAGCTACTCAAAACACGGATTCTTACTTCTCATAGGATTATGACAGCAATGCTCAGAGAATGGAACTGCCCACATGGGGCTTGTGAATGCCCATCCGAGTTGGCACCAAACTAATCCCTGACCACGACAGAGAGAAGAAACGACAGAACAACTTGCCATTTCTTTTGGTCAATTTTCTCTTTAGGAATTTAAACTCTACAAAATACATGGACTGTTTGCCTCCAGGTCAGCAGAAAACACTTTTATTTCAACTACTTGCCATCTCTGTTGAAGTAACAGATTTCAACAAAACATCCAGTATTTTTCAGTGGCAAAGTCAAAGTGAACATTAAGAGCTCCACAGCCTGTTAACAGCTTTCATTGACACTTTTCCTGAAAGTACTGTCTCACTTACACACAAAACACGACATTAAGGTTACTTTACTACCCTTGCACATGAGACACACAATCTAGGAATTTTCAGACTTATGCCTCTCTCCACAAGGGTACAGGGAGCCTACAGGTCTCCTTCCTACAAACTGTCACAAAAATGACAGAACATCATTGCAGAATTAAACTAATTTAATAACACTTGTTTTTTATGACTTTTGCAAGAGCAATGAAGATTACTGCAGCAAAATCACAATTTTTTAATCTGCATCTCTTCAGTGTTTTTCTTCAAAATTTTGAAGCCAAACCAAACGAAAGCACCAGATCAGTTAGGCACTCTAGCTGAGTTTTGTCCTAGACTTTGCTTTTTACAGTGGAGGCAGAAGTTCATACTCTATGTTTACACATCTCAAGTAGCTATACTTTCTCTGCCTTGAGAACATGGGAAAATTCTTCCAGTTGACAAAGAAAAACAAGGAAAAATTTAGGTCACATATAACGTCAAAAATGTTTATAGACAGAACTGGAAAGCTGATGTTGCAGCACAATTCACTGACTTTAGGAATGCCCTGGATGACTATTGTCCTGACTTAACCTGCCACCCTCTTCTACCCTCAAATGCTTATGATGCTTCAAAATAACAGAAACAAGAGAAGATAACAGAAAGATGAACACTCCCAACAGAGCAGCTGTTTTTCCAGCCTTATGACTAGATTTTGCCCCATTCAGTCACACAAGCTTTCTGTCAAGATGTGCCTAAAATGTTTCCCAGGCTCTGCAAGTTTAAGCCATCTGGGAACACACACAAAGATCCTTTGGTAATGCGATTCTAAAATGTTACAGAGAAGAGCAGTTTAATTGCAAATCAAACCTCCAAAACAGCCCAAGTCTCATGTTCTCACACTCGGCATATGAACAATAACAAAAAGTAAGTGAAGCACTACTTTAAACCGTGTGCAACGTGTATGACATCCAGGATAATTTACTTTATCCCTTCTCATATCTTAATCCTACAAGAAGAATTTGGTATTTCCCAAAAACAACCCCCAAATAAACACCAACTTACCAGGATTCTTTTACGATCCTTTTCTGATAAAAATTTCACCGGTGGATATTTCTGGGTAAAACTAAAGAACATTTCAAAACAAAGAAGAGAAACTAAGTAAGTTTCAGCCCTGTTTCTTCTGATTTTCTAGAATGAATCACTTGACTTCTATGTTTTGAGAGCAGAACTGATGCCAGGCATGATATCACAAGAAAATAAAACAGTAAAACACAAATAGCAATTGGACACTTTTAAAAAAAAGTTCTAAAATATAGACAACCTTCTTAAAAGTTCTGGAAAAGAAAGCAAGTTTTGTGATTTACAGCACTGACTTGGAACACTTCTCCTTAAAATTTCAATGCAAAACTTAATATTTTAAGTTTTAAATCTCCTTAAAGTTTCACAACAATCAATTTAAAGTTTACAATCAGAATGCTGTAGAAACACCTCTTAAGATTTCTACTAGAGAACTTATTCTGTATGACAACTAATCCTAATTTGCTTCTCAGAAGTACCTAGACTGCCATTGTTTTGATGGTCTTCAAGCTACTGCCACTTAATTTTTGCACCTTCTTTACACAAACTTAATCAAAGCAAAACCATCATAAAATAAAATCATGTGACATATAAATCTTAGGTGTTCTACCAAGCTCTTTATACTCGGAACCTTAGATGATTTAATGGATCTGGAATTACAGCACTTTTCTCCTTCCCCAGCATGCATTCTGCATACAGCAGAAGTTCTCTGAAAGAAGGTGTGAATTTTATTTTTTTCAGTAATTAGCATCATAGTGTTGGCAATATTTTAATAGCTCAGGTGTTCCTTAATTAAGTATCAGTGTGACACTGCACAGAAATCAAACTGTGGTTAACCTTCTCCTCCAGTAAGTCCACATGATAGGGACGCAACTGCATGTATCACACAGGAGCCACATATACCGAGAGTTACATTTTCTCCTGCTCACAAATAGATGCTGACTGAACTGACCCTAAACCTCTGATCTGAAAGCACTTCCTCTGCTTCCACCCTGCAGTATTGGCTCAACAAGAATTTTTCAGGGGCAAAGCACAGATGCTTCTGTACTTCGTCAAATTTTCATCCCACTGTGAAAGTTGCTCTCAGTTTTGTTTCTTGGACAGGAGAAATATGGTGCTGGAACCTTCCAGTGTCAGCCACACAGGGAGACTGAAATAAGAAACTACTTTCACTTGCCTTGTATCACTATAGAGGTCACTAACAATTTCTTTAAGCTGAGGCAATAAAAAACAGCAATGCATAAGCATAATGCAGAAAGTAAAACACCTCCTTTCTGTGGCAGAAAGGAAAATTCACCAATAACATGAGATTTATGGAGTTCAAAAAAAGTTTAAGTGCCAAATAACTAGATGGAAGGCATAAGTCTGTCTCCTCCGTTTCCAAGACCATTATTTTAAGGTCACATTAATCCAGGCCAGAGTCATATTGCTGCCAAAGGTACCTCACAATCACTTTTGCTCCTTCTATTACACCAATACTAGTTCAGAAGCAGCGGGATAGAGTCTAGCAGCCAAATGATGATCTTTTGGCAACAACACTGAGTTTATCCTGACCTAATGCTTGTCTTGGTGACTTCATGGCAATGCTTTTGCTGTGCAAGCTATTAATAAAAACTTTCCAGCTTTAGCTTCAGTTAAACAATCTCTTGTCATGAGACTAGCATTAAGGAATTCTTGTTTTTCCTGCTTCTCAAAAACATGACAATGGCTTGCTTTCACATTTTATCGGCTTACGAGTTAAGAAAACATTGACACTTCAGTCGGCTTTGCAAGCAGGACCAGCCTCCAGGCAACTGACAGTGATTAGTTATTTACTGTCACTTTACACAGACACAAAATTAAAATATTATGAATTGAAACAACCCACATGCAGCTAACCAGCAGAGGTGAATGAGTGCATTATTTGAAAAGTTCAACAATAATAAGAGCCCATATTTTGTGAAAGTATAATTCCCAGACTGCCCCACAGAGAGGTAAAAAAATATTTTGATTCTTTCTCCTCTTTGCTAGAGATCTGAAAGAAGACTCATCAATACATGCCAAAAAAAAAAAAAAAAGAAAAAAAAATGGAGAATTTAGATGGCTCCTGGAAGAAGTTTTAACTTTATGGTTCCACTCAACAACTCATTGCTCATTTGGAAAAATACAGCAAATGGAATGGGCTTCCACAAAGGTCCTCTGTGGATGGCAGAAGAATTTACCTAAACTGACAGCAACTGAAGCTGAAGATTGACTGGGCTATCAATAAAGATTAAATAAATCAATTGAAATGTTATAATTGGTATGGTAGTATCACATGCAACCACTACAGGTGACACAGTCTGCAATGTGTTTAATTTTGCCAATATGTGCCTAGTTCAATCCATGATATTCACACACATATTAAGAGATAAGCAACCAGATCAGTATTCTCACTGAAATAAATTCCATGTGGCAGGTCACTGAACCTTTCAAATCAATTGTAGAAAACAGAACTGAAAGTTTTTCTCCTTTTTTTTTTTTTTCTTACAGCCTAGGAGGGGTGGGAGGAGCGGGGGCAACTGCTCACTGGAATGACAAAACTCTGAACACCAAAACACTGGTGTTTTGGCCAAGAGCAATGGTATTTCTGCCCCCCTTTCAAGGGGAAAGCACACAGCCACCCATATGCTATATGCAGCCTCGTGGGCTTACTGGTACTGCTTGGACAAGTCAAGAATTGGCCCTCAGTAACGAAGCACTCTTGGCTGGCTGTTTGCTTGGGATACCAGCAGTGCCACCTGCAAAACAGTATCACTGTCAAGGCAGCATGTTCTTGTCAGAGTTGACAATTCCCATCCCTATTCGAGACCTTGTTTTGTGATGAAAAGAATCTGCCCATGAGGACACTCAAATCAGAGAACTGATGTGACAGAAAGGCAACCAGGCTGTGAAGAGAGGGAGTTATTTGCAAATACACACCGAAATCCCTAGTTTCCCCATCCAGCTTACTCGAATGGTTCTGATGGCATAAAAGTGAGGAAATGATCTTGCAGGGTGAACACAAGCAGCCAGGGAGAAATGCATAAGGCTTGGATTTTTATTTTTTAGCAACTATGTCTATTATATGTGCTTGTGGATCTACAGCACATGTTTAATATCTGCAATTCATCAAAAAGCTTGTGTGCTTTTCCTCAATTGCATCATCTAGTTTAATCCAAGATAAAACATTCCCTTACAAATCCTGAGAGAAGCAAGTCAGTCAGGCTCATCCAAAGCTCACACACAAACTACAATTCACAAGCAAATCACTGTAATTAGTTGAACCATGGTAACTGATCACAAGTGTAGGAAAAGTAGGGTTAAACATATTTTCAGTCTCTTGAAGTTGAAACCAGTATGTGTAAGCACACACCTGGGCTGGACCTTCTAAACCATGGTAATCCGTTCATCAGTTGGACTCCAAACAGTTAATTCCTCCACATGATTTGAACTTTACAAGAATTCAGCGCTCCCAGTTTGCTTTAGTAGGATTAATCAGCCTGAATACCTTAAGCATGAGTGTCTTTCAGCATTCAAGGCCCCATCTTCACTTACATATAATAACAACTCAAATGTGTTAAGGGTATATACAAAACATTTCTCTCAAGCCTACAACTACAGAGTTGACAGCTACAGAACAGAAACCATGCCTTTGAACTGCTTCCCAAATTTAGCAGAAGACATACCTTTTTTCTAGATCTTTGATTTTCTCCCTTAGAGGTGCAACAGCCTAAAATAAAGGAAAAACATTTAATCTTTGAATAGAACATGACTCACATCACAAAACACACATATAGGGAGTTACTTTTGAGCAAAATCCATGGTGGTCTCCTGAGAAGAGCTTTACTGAAGACACTCCAAGAAACTTGCATCTTAAAGCATCCTTTAAATAAAAAAGCCTTCAATTTTTTTCCACCAAAAATCCAATCACCTAGTATAGTGTGAAATGAAATCCCTTAGCTTACCAATGAAAACAAAACACCTCAAGGCTATGAGCATCATATCCTTGATAAGGACAACCAACATTATGCTTCCTATTTGGCAAAATGAAGTCACAAGTGACTACTCTGAGGCTGTCAAAGGCAATCTATATCCAGCACCAGCACAATAGGACAGTAAGTAAAACCTCAACTATTTAAATGGACAGCAGATAAGCATACAGAGGACACAGACACGGAAAAAGAGACAGTAGCTTTAGAGAAAAGGCTGTAATTATCTCAGAACATGGTATGTAAATTTAAAGAAACATTTAAATACATAAGATATGTTCTACATTATGATTTGAGGGTATATCTAGGCTTTTAAGAAAATATAAAATGGAAATTTGTTCAAAAGTAACAGTTCACATACCAAGCCTTCTGTTTGCATTTTCACTGCTCTAAAGAGAGAATCACTTAAAGTGCAATCAGTTTCAGGTTCTTTATCACAAGACCAAAATTTCTAACAGTCTTGCCAAATTTCAGCAAGTCACTGAAGTCTTGCTTCAAAGTTTTTAAAAACATGTCAGAAAATTTACTCTCTAGGGCTATACACAAGTTGAAAGTTATCAGAAGGTTATCACTTGAAGTGGTACTGTGTATCAACACATCAACAACCAACATTAATTTGTTTTGTACAAATACTTCTAATCAGAACTAGACAATTCAGGAACTTCATAAACTGAAATATGCTGCATATTCACATTAAGAGGAAATAATATGGTATTGTCATTTATATTCACTAAATATTTAGCTCTGTGGAGTGGCAAATAGTTCTTGAAACAATTATTCTGATGGTTCAAGTTTTAAAAAAGCTTTAAAAAGATCCAGGAATGCTCAGCTTCTCAGACCTTATAGTAACTCCACTCTACACATTGATTTTCAAGCATTTCACCATTCTTTAACAGCTGGAATTGTCACAGTGCTTGTTGTTACACTTCCTAGAATTAAAAAAAAAAAAAAAAAAAAAAAAAAAAAAAAAAAAAAAAAAAAAAAAAAAAAAAAAAAGAAACCCAGAAGAGAAGAGAGGCATGGAAAAGACAAACTAAGAACACAATCTTTCCACTGATTACAAGCAATTTCAGTGGGTTTCTCACTGAGTTCAGAGGAACAACTGCTATATAAACCTGCTGGAATACAAGACATTAGACAGACCAGACTACACTAATACTCTCACTCATACCTACACAAGGGTAAGGGGTATTGATCTCCAGGACTTCTCTATCTATTAGATACTTTGCTTTACTGTTACTGGAAGTCTAGAATGTTCAGAGAAAGAATTGTTGCACACATTCTTAACATTTCACAATGAACTGAGGTTGAAATGGAAATTCAGAGGTATTGGTACAGAAGTTCATAAGCACCAGTGTGTTCATTACCCATGCCTACTCCAGAAACTACTAGGTTCATGCTTAAAGCATTGGTACTGCACACCATCCCCAACCACAAACACAGCTATATTTGTTCATTACTTAAGAACAAACCAAAGCACTTTTGGGCAGCTTCAAGTTTCTTATCAGACATATATACTTCACATTTCGTAAGGGTGACAGAGGAAAGAGTTTCTGTATATCCTTTCAGTAACAAATTAAACAGTTCTTGGAAGGATTCTACCACAGTTTCTGCAGCAAATCCGTCAACAGATTTATTACTTTCAAGAAAGGTTTTGAGGAAAACAATGCAGAGCTACACAGCCATGTCAGAAACTCAACTATAGCCAAGAACAGTTTGAAAACTTATGTAGACACAAATTCAGTGCTCTGAGTGGTTTTAGCAGAATGGAGAGTAGTAAGATAAAACTAAATATACCCCTTCAACATGAAATGAGTGAAATGGAGTCCTCAAAACAAAACAGATTGCAGGTATTCGCAAACTAACCTCCTCTATTTTACTTTCCACCTTCTGATCCCCATTTTCTTGAAGAGTCCTGTTGGCAAGAAAAGAAAGAAAACATAATCCATACCTAAGCAATAGCTGCTTCACTGCACCTTCATCATGCTGTTAAAACAGAACCTTCAAAGCATCTCGAGTTAGTATTATTTCAAAGACGTACTCAGAACAAATTTAAGTGGGTGGTCCAATTCCCACTGAAATCAGTTAGCCTTTTCACCAAAGGCTAACCGGCAGAAACTGAAACCAGCCCACAGGAAAGAATAGTAACTATAAAAATTATATTCATTTTACGTTGAAAATTAACTTCATTTTAGAAAAGAGTCTAATCACTGTTTTTGAGTAACTTTACTGTGCAAGTGCCCAAAACTCTCTTTGAGGGTCTCTGCTTACTGTACGCTGACAAAACATTTTCCCTTAACAACACAACAGTATCAATCAAAGAGAGAAAAGGACAAATAGATCTCACTTTGAACTTTTTCAAACACAAAGGAAAAAAAGCCCTCTACTAAAACATCTCTTAAGTAACCACCTCATGGGCAAGACTGACCTCTCACACAAATGCTAGTCATTTGAAATGAAGCCAGGGATGAAGCATGTTGTGGTAACTGGTGAAAACAGAGTACTGTCTAAGAAGCTTATGTCTTGCATAAATCTGTGTGGTCTTACTTAGCATCTAATTGTGTAAAATCTCTCAATGAGTTGTGTTCATTCTTGAGTAAATGTCTACAAGTGTAGAATATATTTTACTCCCTCCTTCTATGTAATTTTCCTTACATTTGCATAATTATATTTTTTCAATTAAACCTTCTGAACGGGGAATTATTTATCTTCCAGTAGTAAGTTTTTGCATACTAGAGGATTCACGGGTATCCAACATAAAATGGAGTTCTTTCATAAATAAAAAACAGAGCTCCTTTACTTGGGACCTGAACTCATTACACCTAGGGAAACAGAAGATCCTTTGTTAAGCAGATATATATATATACACACCATACTGTTAGAAGTTAGAGCAACGATTCCCTTTCATAACCTTCTGTAAAACTCTTACCTTTTAAAAGTCAGCTCAGTCTATTACTGAGGCAAAAACATTACTGATCAGATTCATTTTGTGCTATCTGTAAAAAGTACATTAAACTCCTACACAAAGACACACAGACCCTGAACCAAAAGGACATCTCAAATAAGAAATCATATGCAGGTAGTGGCAGAATTTGTAATAACAGCTTATCAGGGAATAAAACACAATGGATACCACATCCACCTGTCCTCTGCCAACCCCTCTTTGAAGTTCTTGTCCTCCCTTAAGAAATGCTCAGCTGCTCATGTAACAGCTGCTAAGCTGCCACAGCTCGATGGTCATGATAACATGGTAATCTAAATGATATCTCCATCTGCAAGACAAAGCAGCTCAGCAGCTGTTTGCCTGACAGCTGAGCACTCTGTGCATCAAGGGTGGGAAACTCCAACAGGAGTAAGTAAAGTGGACTGCTTGGGACACGAATAGATCCCAGAGAAAGCTGTCCTGGGTGAATCAGAGCCCATAGAAAATTCATTATTTTTCTTAGGTTTTCCTCAAACTTTCCTTACTCTATGCTGCTAAGAGTGGCATGACAGAGTACCAAAACCCTTTAGCAGCAAAACAACATGGTGAAATATTTTGTCCTCTGTACACAATAACTTTGTTATAAGGAATGGGCTGTACCCATATTCTCTTCAATTTCTTTTGCAGCTGTGTTTTCCTGGTGAATTTTCCTGGAGGACAAACTCATATGCAGGCAGAAATGATGTGAAAATCTGCATGTTTTTCATGCATATGCAATGCCCTTCTATTTCTAAAGGAGAAAATTCCAGGGAACAATGCAGGATTTCTTGCCTTTCAGCAGTTAAACCATCAGATTATCTCCCAATTAACTCAGGGGGAGGAAAAACTCTCCAAAGTAAGTTTCTGATTCTAGGTACAGAAACACAGTTATGGCAAGCAGCAGAGAATCTGCTGCTCTTCAATATTTAAGCCCATATTATCAGTGAGATACAGTTAAATCTGTGCTGAGGAAAGCAGAATCCAAGCCTATGAAACTAGGTATGCCAACCAACTTGCCAAAACTGGAAGATAAATTTGTGTAAAGAAAGGTAGATGTTGAAGTGTGATTAAGATGCTGGGTGAGATTTGCAGCAGACACACAACCCTTTTTGTGATTGAACACCCTGGATTTAGAAAAACGGTTATCAGCTGCTTAGCAACCACACAAACAACCGTGTGAGCTGCTGTTCTGTTTTCTCCTTACTTTATATATATTGACACATGTTGATGGGAAAGGTAAGTTGATTTTATTTCATATAATATTCCATTAAAAAATGATATACATTACCTCATATTGACAAAGTTTCCCCATACAGCTGCAAAATAAGAAGACAGAAAACATTACAGTGTCATATAACAGTACATGAGGTCATTTTTCCTATTATCATCAGAAGGAATTTAGGACAATCTCAAGTATGTTAACCGTAAATTACCTAAATAAATTGCATACACACACCCTCCCCCCCCCCTCCAAGTATCTACAACACAGTTTCAAAGAGTGGGAGGAATTCTGATGAGATTACAGGAAACAATAAGGAAATGCACAGGAATTATTTAAACTATAATTCGTCACTGTACACAGATTAAATAAACCAGAACACTTGACTTGTTTACTAGTGACACTGAAAAAAGAAAGTAACCCTGTAGACCTGAACCACACAAATTGGAAACTGCAGAATAACAAGAATAAAAAGACTGGCCACTACAGGTGAGAGCTGAACCAGTCCAAAGAGATGTCACCAGAGTCCTGCATTAAAGGTAGGAAGTACTTGTGCACACGTGTGTTCTTTCTCTAAACACATATCTTGTGATGCTAAGTAATATAACCAAATGCCTCAGTAAGCAAACAAAATCCATTTATTACACTGTTTGTATGGAAAAAGTTTTATAGAATGATAAATCACTCTAAAATAGCACTGCAAAGATTTATCTGGGTTCACAAAAAAGGTATCTGCCCAAATTATTTTCTACTAGGAAAAAAAAATCTGTTGAAATTGTTCAAGATTTATGTAATTATAGCAAGACTATCAGAACACTGATACTCCTTTAAACTACATTCGGTGTCCTAGTTGAAAGTCAAAAAATGAGAAGCCATAAACCAGGCTATGCTGACAAGGAAGACTTGACAACTTCAGATCATCGAGATAAACAAGGTTAACATGGAACAGTTATGTAAGGGACCCTGCACAACAAGAAACACAGCAAATATACCCCACATATCTCCAGAAAATCATTCTGCGATTGCTCTTTAAGAGACAAGACTCAACCTAAGGATTCAAATTACACCGAGTCTTAAGAAGGAGAAGTTGCCTATATGTAGTATTTACATACATATAGAAAGCTTCTGAGATGTCCTCACTTTTTGTAAGTTATGTTACATACAGGTCTCGAGTAGCAGCTAGTGAAGTATTTTGCCTACATTTAGGCTTTCGGCATTTGTTTTCATCATTATTACTTTCTAAGTTCAAGCAGAGGATGAGGTGTTACAGAAACAAGAAAACAAAAAATGCCGCTACAGTCACAGGTACCTTCCAGGCAGGAGGAGAAATAAAACATACCCAAGAATAAGGAATGGGACGACACAAGTGAGGATGCAGTAATGCAGTGGCTGTTCTAGCCTTTAGGGGATGGCAAAGCTACTGAAGTGTTTGCAAATGCTTGAGTGCTGCTGATTAATTCAAAGGGTAACTCAAGCAAATCCACGACAGACTATCAAACAAACGGTAGGAGGGCACTGTGATATCTCTGGTGGCATCATAAAGCCTCCTGTTGTCTTCTGAGGAAAAGATAGGGAAGCTTTATGTTAGAATGAATGATCAATAAAATCCAACTGAATTTAAAAAAACCTCAAATTTTATGTTAACTAGATAAAGTAAATTTACTGTGGGGAGAAAGGGATATAGTGTTGAGCAGTAAGTTAAATTCCAGTTATTCACCCTCTGACTAGGATTTCAGCATTATTTATGATAACATTAATGGAAAACCTTTTTTTTTCCAGTGAATGATGACCATCTGACAACTACAAGTACAGAATTCTGAAGTTAGATACTTCTCAGTTATACTTAAAATGAATTATTTTCCTGGGCTACAGAAAGGTATACAAATAATGTAAGCATTGTTTATGCAGTGGCAGGAAGCATCTGGGCTTAGCTGGTGAAGCAGGAATTGATGAAAAAAAGAGTTGCCAGCTGCAACAAATATCACGCTGGAAAGATAGTGCAGCTACATGGCACACAAGAAACTGGTTTCCTAAAGAAAACATGTTAATTGTCTGTTCTCAGTATCCACAGCAGGGAAGGGGAGCTCAAAAAGGCATTCGCGTCCTTCCAGAATCACTATGTTTAATCGTCTGATATCCCAGTCATGTAGGGGTACACAACCTTACAATACACTTCTAAGAAACATATTTTTGTACCATTCTGGGGGAAAAAATAAAGAAGAAAGAAAGAGGAGAAAGGGCAAAGGGGAAACGGGAAGAGAAGAAAAAGAAACTGAAAAATGAATCACACAGGAACTACCATATTGAGAGATCTGAAGAGCCCTAAAGTCTCTCTCACGTGCAAAGAGGCGTTGCAGAAACTCCTTCATACTGCCCTCGCCAAGGAGTCTGAATGCACAATTCCAAGAAGGACCTCTTTAGCTACTGGTGCTCACATATAGCTTACCTCAAGGTTTTAAGGATCAGATATAAGATTTTGCACTACAGTGGAAATAAGGTTTGGTTGTTTTTCTTCTAAATGCACAGTTGTTTATATAACAGGCTTGCCCTGCTGCAGAACCAGCAATATGATTGGGTTTGGTGGCTGGCTGGGGTTAAATCACGACAAGGACTATGGCTCACAGAGGATTTCCTTGCCCTAAAGGTTATGCCAAGGCCAGTCTGACATTCAGGCAAGAACGATGGAAACATATTAA